>NC_142934.1:52778708-52811208 GCF_046866305.1 Octopus bimaculoides | reverse complement strand
GTTTAAAGGAAGGAGGCGTGACGATATTGACGATAGACTCGGTTGATAAACCGACTCGTCCCACACGCGACAGCAGTCGTTCGACATAAGCCCACAGCTCCGAAATGGTTGGACACTGCACGAGTGCGTGCAGAACGGTTTCATCGCTCTGACCGCATCTCGGGCAGGTCGGCCCCACATTTCGCGAGCCGTGTCTATAGAGCTTATCCCGAACGGGTAGCGCCTCTCGGTAACACTGCCAGGCCAGGGATCTCTGGAAGTTGTCCATAGGTCCCGGCCCGAAAGTCGTCCTGAACAGGCGGGTCAGGTATTCCTCGTCGACGCCCAGGTTCGCCCCGAGATCGTCGTCGTACCTGCCCTCCACTAATCCCCTATAGAATGACTTCGTTGTGATGCAGCCGCTCAAGGTCGACCCGGGACGGCAAAGTTGTTGCAGAGCAACGCGACACTCACGGTGCCATTCGCCATTCCTCGGCCTCTTTTTGATCCACGACTGCAGCTCGGTCATGGAGACGAGCTGCGGGAAAGCGCGTCGCACAAACGGCGACCACACCTGCTCACCGTCGTCTACGTAGAGCCGGAGATGTCGCAGTCTCAGCGCATGTCTGCGCATCATCAACCACGGCATGCCCAGCCCTCCTTTCAGCGGGTGTTGGCAACAAACGGATCGCCTCACCATCGGAACGCTTCCTTTCCACAAAAAGCGGAAGAGGATGCGCTCCATTTCGGTGATGGCGCGATCGGGACAAGGTACGACGGTCAGGCGGTATTCGATGACGGACGCGATGTACGCGTTCGCCACCTCCGCCCGACCTTTTAGGGACAGCTTCCTCTCGGACCATTGCCGGCAGAGAGTGGCCACCCTACTCGTTATCTCGTCCCAGTTCTTCTCCGTTTGCAGGTCCGGACCGAACCAGACTCCGAGCAACTTGACCGGACCGTCAGTCCAGCGTCCCACTACTGAGGCGCTGAGAGACGGTATGGGCTTGCTTCTCCAGGTGCCGAGCAGCAAACCCACCGACTTATCCCGGTTGATTTTCGCTCCCGTCACCGCTTCGTAGTCTTTCAGCGTCTCGCCGACAAGCTCGATGTGCTCGTGGCTAGACGCTATGACGGTGACGTCGTCCGCGTATGCCGACACGCTCGTCCCGCACCCCAGTTCTCGCGGGATGCCCCTCAGCGTCGCCAGCTTCCGCAGTAGTGGCTCGAGAGTCAATACGTACAGGAGCGGCGACAGGGGGAATCCCTGACGAACCGAACGTGCAATGTCGAAGGGTCCCGATAGACGTCCATTGACGCGAACAACCGAACGGATGCCTGTGTACAAGGCAGCCATCCAGCCGCGGAAAACGGGACCGAAGCCGGCCGCTTCGAGGACGGCCTCCAAGTATCGATGGTCTACCCTATCGAAAGCTTTCGATTGATCCAAATTGATCAGGGCCCCACCCATGCCAGGTTCCTTAACTACCCTCTCTATGATGTAGCGCATCAGATGGAGGTTGTCATGGATGCTCCGGCCCGGCACGGCGCACGTCTGCTCCGTGCCGACCAGTTTCTCGATGACAAGCGCCAACCGCTTGGCTAACACCTTGGCCAAAATTTTCATGTCTGCATTGAGCAGAGTGATGGGCCTAAAGTTATCTATGGCGTCCCCCTTGTTTGGATCTTTCTTCAGCAGCGTTACCGCTCCTCGGCTCACAAAACCGGGAATGCTCCCGTTCTGCTGCCAGTTGCAGTACACGACCGCCAAGACTTCTCCAAACAAGTCTGGCATACAGTTGTAAAGCTCGTAGGGCAGACCATCCAAACCCGGAGATTTGTCCGTCGAGCAACCCGCCATCGCGTCCCTCACCTCCTCCGCCGTGATGACCCCTTCGCAGCACTCCGCCTCTCTTGCCGAGAGTCGTGGCCAGCTGTGCAGGTAGGCACTAAAGTCCACCCTGCCTTCTCGCTCGCCACTCCTCCCGAACAGTCGGGCAAAATGCCGCTGAAACGCCTCGCACATCTTGCTCGGCTCGAGCAATTCGCGCCCCTGTTCGTCTACCAGAGACCGGATGGTGGCTCTGTTACCCCGCTGCGCCTCCGCCACCCGAGCCTCTCGTGCGGCTCCAACACCTTCATTCCTCAGAGCACGCATCCTTGCCCTGACAGCACACCCTTCGTGTTTAGCATTGAAGTGTTGGTCGAGGGCCAACCTCGCCGCTAAAACGTCGGATGCGATGCCACTTCGCAATGCCTCTTCTAACTTTATCACTAGCTCCCCCTCTTCTCTGTTCCTCTCTACAGCTAGTGCCCTGCTATACCTTATTGCTTCCGCCCTCACTGCTCTCTTGAGGGCAAACCACCATTTGTTGTTGACGATGGCTCCCGTCAAAGCCCTCTTTACTAACGTGCTAATCCGGTCTCTGAAAACCTGTCTCGACGGGAAAGACGCGTTTAGTTTCCAGTAACCGGGACCCTGCCTATGTGCCTTATCTAAGTCTAGCGTACACGTCACAAGTTTGTGATCCGTGTAGCTGACTATGTGGAACTGTGGACATCCTAAACTATCTCTATCTCTTGTCCTACACACTATCCTATCTAGATACGATCTCGACGACCCAATGCGGTTGCTCCAAGTCCACGTTGGCACATTTGGGTGGTCGAGTCGGTACCTGTCAGACAACTGGAAGCGTCTGAGCAGGTCTATGAGGCCTTTGCACCCCCTTCTAGTTTTGTCAGTCCCCACGTAGTCTAGATGCGTGTCCAAGGTAGCATTCCAATCCCCCACTAAAAGTAACGGACGAGACGTTCCCAGGAATACTTCTAGACGTCGAAAGAAGTCTGACCGACCTGTTAAAGGAGGCACATAAACTGCCAGCAACCGAAAAGCGCCTCCATCGCTGCCGTCCACATCTAGGACAACCAGTCTACCCTCCGGGTCCGTAAATATCGTCTTTACTTGGAGATCCAGACTCTTGCGAAAAAGAACCGCCGTGCCACTACCGCCCATCCTCGGCAGACAGGGAGAAAAATAAATGTTAAACTGTCCGCCAAACATGGACTTTAGGGCCCGCGGTTCATGGAGTCTGGTCTCACTAATGGCTATGATATCCAAATTGTGTGACTTGATGTCATTTAAGAGGTACCCTTGTTTCCAAGGGGACCCTAAGCCACGCACATTCACACAACCAATCTTCACCATGATTCTATTTATACGTGTGCTTTAAAGCACAAAACAAAAGAACAGAGTGTTACTTGCCGTTAGAAAGTTTTGTTTCCTCCTTGGATTTTTCACCAAGGAGGCTATTGTACAATTTCTTGCACAAATATTTCTGGAATCCCCCTACCGAGTTGGGGTAGAGGGATTTTATTGTGTTGTGTAATGCTGGTGTTACATGAATAATTTTAATGTGTTTTGGCGGTGTTGTACGTGGGTGGTTGTTGGTTTTGATATCGTTATTTGTGATGTTTGTTTTAGAGTTGATGTAATTCATCAACTCTGTGTTTGTACTGTCTATTGCTGTTAGCATTGTTTTTTTTATATTACTATTGGTGTTAGTAGTATTTTCGGGAGATGTGAATCTCCCTGCTTTGTTTGTGTTTACATTTTGTTTTGTTTTCTTCTTACTGCGCTTCCTCTTTCCTTTCGTAGCTATTTTCCACTCCTCCCCACTCTCTTCATCGGATGATGGGAGATCTGAGGAGTCAGAAAGAGGTAACGGCAAATTTTGTGCGTCTGTGTGTGTTTCTGTGAATGTTTGTGTTGCTGTTTTTATTGATGTTGGCTGCTTGTTATTTATGTGTGGTGTATGTGATATGGGGGAGGGAGAGGCAGTCTTGGAATTTTCTTTTTTTTCTTCTGTTTTTGCAGTTTCTGTTGTCTTTTCTGTTGTGGTTATTGCTGATATTTCTGTTGTTGTTTTTTGCGTTGCTGGTGGTGTTGGTAGTAAGGTTTTTCTGTTGGGGGTATTTGGTAGTTGCTTCTGTTGTTGTTGTTGTTGTTGTTGTTGTTGTTGTTGTTGTTGTTGTTGTTTTTGTTTAGCGGCCAGAGGGCAGTCCTTTTTCAGATGTGCTTCGCTGTTGCATAGGTAACAGCGAGGTCGCCTGCCCTCTACCACCACATACAGCTTGTGGTCCTCTGCCAATCTAATGTTTGGAGGAATTTTCTGTGAAGCCTCCTCCGTGATGTGGAGAAGGATTTCCAGATTTTTCCCTCCCCAGTTCTTTTCCTCTCCGACCGTAATCTCCAAAATATTTGCCTCCTCCATTTCCAGGCACACGGCCGATATCAGCCATTGGGTGTCCACCTCCGATGGCACATTTTTTATCATAACTTTGGTCACTCTCTGTCCTAGATAACTCGGTATCATTACCAAGTCATCTGTGCGGAGAGAGAGTGTCGAAAATTGTTTAGCTAAATTTTCATCCAGAAACCTTACTTGCACCGTTCCAAATTTCCTTCCCCAGGTGACATGATTCTGATAAGGCCAAATTTTTCTAAGACAAACTTCAATTTTATCTGTGCTAACATTTTCTACACGTCTGGTTTTTGTGTTTACCAGTTTATAAATGATGCACTTTTTGTTTTTCATTTCTATAATATCTTTTGGGATGTTAATTCTGACATCATCTCCTTCTTTCGTAAGAAGGGATTTTGTGTCTTTTATTTGTTTTTGTGTGAATGTCACTGTTGTTCTTTTTTCCTTTAGAGCATTTGCGAAATTTGTTTTTGTTGTGCTGGCGGACATGTTCTTCTGGATATTTTTGTTTATGTTGGTGTATGTACTGCCTGGTTCAAAGGTAGTGGTAGTGGCAGCAGAGTTTGTTGAACAGGTGATGGTGTCATTGCTGACGGCCGATAACTTTACTTCCTTGTTGTTGCTGTTGTTGTTGGTGTTGTCGTTGCTGCTGTTGTTGTTGTTGTTGTTGTTGTTGTCGTTGGTGGTGGTGATGATGGCGTCAGCAGCAGTGGTGCTTACGTCAGAGACATTTGTGACGGTTTTCACGCATGGTTTTGTAACCTTGGTTACAGTTTTGTTTTTGTTGTTGGTGTTGGTGGTGGTGGTGGTGGTGGTGGTGGTGGTGGTGAGAGGGCTGTTAGTAGCTGTACTCACAGTCTTTGTGACGTTTATAGCAACTGCGTTCCTGTCACTGCATGAGCACGCGCTATTCTGTTCTTTTTTCTCTTCTGGCATCTGAAGCCTCGGGAAATGCTTGTCAAAAGAACAAGACAAGCGTTCCAAAATTATGTTTCTCGACATTTTTCAAATGTCAAGAAGGAAATTTTTGTATTTTGCTAGGGCCGAAACTGCCCCTGGGGGTCAATTCCTGCCCTTGAAAATACACACAAATGAAGCCTAGGTGCTTCGCAACAAAATTATTTAAAAATTCCAACAAAATGTGGACAGTAAATGGTCAAATAAACGTTTACCTTCGCAGCCGATGTGACAGCACGTCCGTGAGAAGAGATAGGTTTCTTTATTAGCCACACAGGGCTCAACACAGAGGGGACAAAATACAAATGTAGAGTTTTTCTTTTCGAGGGGGTCGAAAACAAAGCAGAAAAAAACAAAAGTGGGGACAACGATGAAAAAAAAAAAAAAAAAAAACATCGCAAAACGTTTGGGGTATTTACAAAAAATACGAAAAATACAAAAAATTCCCAATAAATGGGGAGGTTATCCGTGGAAAGAAAAACCTACGAAAAGACCACGGTAACCTCGGTCTTTAGCGTCACAGTTTGTTAAATAAAATTTCTCTGTTTACAAAATTTTAAAACGTTTTATAGAATCATGGTCAAGGTGGCTTCGTCATTTATACGTGCCATTCTTGCTACATGTATCCATCTTTTTTCGAAACATTTGCTAGACAACACTTGCCTCTCTACTCTCACCTTCCTTTTCAAGTGATACTTGAAAAAGTTGATGAGAGATTGACCAGAGAGGAAAGTATTTGTCTCTAATCCTTTCAGACGCGTCCACCAGATGCATTCTTTGGCCATAGCCACAAGTACGATAAATACAGCTCTTCCTTCCCGTTTAAAGGAAGGAGGCGTGACGATATTGACGATAGACTCGGTTGATAAACCGACTCGTCCCACACGCGACAGCAGTCGTTCGACATAAGCCCACAGCTCCGAAATGGTTGGACACTGCACGAGTGCGTGCAGAACGGTTTCATCGCTCTGACCGCATCTCGGGCAGGTCGGCCCCACATTTCGCGAGCCGTGTCTATAGAGCTTATCCCGAACGGGTAGCGCCTCTCGGTAACACTGCCAGGCCAGGGATCTCTGGAAGTTGTCCATAGGTCCCGGCCCGAAAGTCGTCCTGAACAGGCGGGTCAGGTATTCCTCGTCGACGCCCAGGTTCGCCCCGAGATCGTCGTCGTACCTGCCCTCCACTAATCCCCTATAGAATGACTTCGTTGTGATGCAGCCGCTCAAGGTCGACCCGGGACGGCAAAGTTGTTGCAGAGCAACGCGACACTCACGGTGCCATTCGCCATTCCTCGGCCTCTTTTTGATCCACGACTGCAGCTCGGTCATGGAGACGAGCTGCGGGAAAGCGCGTCGCACAAACGGCGACCACACCTGCTCACCGTCGTCTACGTAGAGCCGGAGATGTCGCAGTCTCAGCGCATGTCTGCGCATCATCAACCACGGCATGCCCAGCCCTCCTTTCAGCGGGTGTTGGCAACAAACGGATCGCCTCACCATCGGAACGCTTCCTTTCCACAAAAAGCGGAAGAGGATGCGCTCCATTTCGGTGATGGCGCGATCGGGACAAGGCACGACGGTCAGGCGGTATTCGATGACGGACGCGATGTACGCGTTCTCCACCTCCGCCCGACCTTTTAGGGACAGCTTCCTCTCGGACCATTGCCGGCAGAGAGTGGCCACCCTACTCGTTATCTCGTCCCAGTTCTTCTCCGTTTGCAGGTCCGGACCGAACCAGACTCCGAGCAACTTGACCGGACCGTCCGTCCAGCGTCCCACTACTGAGGCGCTGCCGGACGGTATGGGCTTGCTTCTCCAGGTGCCGAGCAGCAAACCCACCGACTTATCCCGGTTGATTTTCGCTCCCGTCACCGCTTCGTAGTCTTTCAGCGTCTCGCCGACAAGCTCGATGTGCTCGTGGCTAGACGCTATGACGGTCACGTCGTCCGCGTATGCCGACACGCTCGTCCCGCACCCCAGTTCTCGCGGGATGCCCCTCAGCGTCGCCAGCTTCCGCAGTAGTGGCTCGAGAGTCAATACGTACAGGAGCGGCGACAGGGGGCATCCCTGACGAACCGAACGTGCAATGTCGAAGGGTCCCGATAGACGTCCATTGACGCGAACAACCGAACGGATGCCTGTGTACAAGGCAGCCATCCAGCCGCGGAAAACGGGACCGAAGCCGGCCGCTTCGAGGACGGCCTCCAAGTATCGATGGTCTACCCTATCGAAAGCTTTCGATTGATCCAAATTGATCAGGGCCCCACCCATGCCAGGTTCCTTAACTACCCTCTCTATGATGTAGCGCATCAGATGGAGGTTGTCATGGATGCTCCGGCCCGGCACGGCGCACGTCTGCTCCGTGCCGACCAGTTTCTCGATGACAAGCGCCAACCGCTTGGCTAACACCTTGGCCAAAATTTTCATGTCTGCATTGAGCAGAGTGATGGGCCTAAAGTTATCTATGGCGTCCCCCTTGTTTGGATCTTTCTTCAGCAGCGTTACCGCTCCTCGGCTCACAAAACCGGGAATGCTCCCGTTCTGCTGCCAGTTGCAGTACACGACCGCCAAGACTTCTCCAAACAAGTCTGGCATACAGTTGTAAAGCTCGTAGGGCAGACCATCCAAACCCGGAGATTTGTCCGTCGAGCAACCCGCCATCGCGTCCCTCACCTCCTCCGCCGTGATGACCCCTTCGCAGCACTCCGCCTCTCTTGCCGAGAGTCGTGGCAAGCTGTGCAGGTAGGCACTAAAGTCCACCCTGCCTTCTCGCTCGCCACTCCTCCCGAACAGTCGGGCAAAATGCCGCTGAAACGCCTCGCACATCTTGCTCGGCTCGAGCAATTCGCGCCCCTGTTCGTCTACCAGAGACCGGATGGTGGCTCTGTTACCCCGCTGCGCCTCCGCCACCCGGGCCTCTCGTGCGGCTCCAACACCTTCATTCCTCAGAGCACGCATCCTTGCCCTGACAGCACACCCTTCGTGTTTAGCATTGAAGTGTTGGTCGAGGGCCAACCTCGCCGCTAAAACGTCGGATGCGATGCCACTTCGCAATGCCTCTTCTAACTTTATCACTAGCTCCCCCTCTTCTCTGTTCCTCTCTACAGCTAGTGCCCTGCTATACCTTATTGCTTCCGCCCTCACTGCTCTCTTGAGGGCAAACCACCATTTGTTGTTGACGATGGCTCCCGTCAAAGCCCTCTTTACTAACGTGCTAATCCGGTCTCTGAAAACCTGTCTCGACGGGAAAGACGCGTTTAGTTTCCAGTAACCGGGACCCTGCCTATGTGCCTTATCTAAGTCTAGCGTACACGTCACAAGTTTGTGATCCGTGTAGCTGACTATGTGGAACTGTGGACATCCTAAACTATCTCTATCTCTTGTCCTACACACTATCCTATCTAGATACGATCTCGACGACCCAATGCGGTTGCTCCAAGTCCACGTTGGCACATTTGGGTGGTCGAGTCGGTACCTGTCAGACAACTGGAAGCGTCTGAGCAGGTCTATGAGGCCTTTGCATCCCCTTCTACTTTTGTCACTCCCCACGTAGTCTAGATGCGTGTCCAAGGTAGCATTCCAATCCCCCACTAAAAGTAAGGGACGAGACGTTCCCAGGAATACTTCTAGACGTCGAAAGAAGTCTGACCGACCTGTTAAAGGAGGCACATAAACTGCCAGCAACCGAAAAGCGCCTCCATCGCTGCCGTCCACATCTAGGACAACCAGTCTACCCTCCGGGTCCGTAAATATCGTCTTTACTTGGAGATCCAGACTCTTGCGAAAAAGAACCGCCGTGCCACTACCGCCCATCCTCGGCAGACAGGGAGAAAAATAAATGTTAAACTGTCCGCCAAACATGGACTTTAGGGCCCGCGGTTCATGGAGTCTGGTCTCACTAATGGCTATGATATCCAAATTGTGTGACTTGATGTCATTTAAGAGGTACCCTTGTTTCCAAGGGGACCCTAAGCCACGCACATTCACACAACCAATCTTCACCATGATTCTATTTATACGTGTGCTTTAAAGCACAAAACAAAAGAACAGAGTGTTACTTGCCGTTAGAAAGTTTTGTTTCCTCCTTGGATTTTTCACCAAGGAGGCTATTGTACAATTTCTTGCACAAATATTTCTGGAATCCCCCTACCGAGTTGGGGTAGAGGGATTTTATTGTGTTGTGTAATGCTGGTGTTACATGAATAATTTTAATGTGTTTTGGCGGTGTTGTACGTGGGTGGTTGTTGGTTTTGATATCGTTATTTGTGATGTTTGTTTTAGAGTTGATGTAATTCATCAACTCTGTGTTTGTACTGTCTATTGCTGTTAGCATTGTTTTTTTTATATTACTATTGGTGTTAGTAGTATTTTCGGGAGATGTGAATCTCCCTGCTTTGTTTGTGTTTGCATTTTGTTTTGTTTTCTTCTTACTGCGCTTCCTCTTTCCTTTCGTAGCTATTTTCCACTCCTCCCCACTCTCTTCATCGGATGATGGGAGATCTGAGGAGTCAGAAAGAGGTAACGGCAAATTTTGTGCGTCTGTGTGTGTTTCTGTGAATGTTTGTGTTGCTGTTTTTATTGATGTTGGCTCCTTGTTATTTATGTGTGGTGTATGTGATATGGGGGAGGGAGAGGCAGTCTTGGAATTTTCTTTTTTTTCTTCTGTTTTTGCAGTTTCTGTTGTCTTTTCTGTTGTGGTTATTGCTGATATTTCTGTTGTTGTTTTTTGCGTTGCTGGTGGTGTTGGTAGTAAGGTTTTTCTGTTGGGGGTATTTGGTAGTTGCTTCTGTTGTTGTTGTTGTTGTTGTTGTTGTTGTTGTTTTTGTTTAGCGGCCAGAGGGCAGTCCTTTTTCAGATGTGCTTCGCTGTTGCATAGGTAACAGCGAGGTCGCCTGCCCTCTACCACCACATACAGCTTGTGGTCCTCTGCCAATCTAATGTTTGGAGGAATTTTCTGTGAAGCCTCCTCCGTGATGTGGAGAAGGATTTCCAGATTTTTCCCTCCCCAGTTCTTTTCCTCTCCGACCGTAATCTCCAAAATATTTGCCTCCTCCATTTCCAGGCACACGGCCGATATCAGCCATTGGGTGTCCACCTCCGATGGCACATTTTTTATCATAACTTTGGTCACTCTCTGTCCTAGATAACTCGGTATCATTACCAAGTCATCTGTGCGGAGAGAGAGTGTCGAAAATTGTTTAGCTAAATTTTCATCCAGAAACCTTACTTGCACCGTTCCGAATTTCCTTCCCCAGGTGACATGATTCTGATAAGGCCAAATTTTTCTAAGACAAACTTCAATTTTATCTGTGCTAACATTTTCTACACGTCTGGTTTTTGTGTTTACCAGTTTATAAATGATGCACTTTTTGTTTTTCATTTCTATAATATCTTTTGGGATGTTAATTCTGACATCATCTCCTTCTTTCGTAAGAAGGGATTTTGTGTCTTTTATTTGTTTTTGTGTGAATGTCACTGTTGTTCTTTTTTCCTTTAGAGCATTTGCGAAATTTGTTTTTGTTGTGCTGGCGGACATGTTCTTCTGGATATTTTTGTTTATGTTGGTGTATGTACTGCCTGGTTCAAAGGTGGTGGTAGTGGCAGCAGAGTTTGTTGAACAGGTGATGGTGTCATTGCTGACGGCCGATAACTTTACTTCCTTGTTGTTGCTGTTGTTGTTGTTGTTGTCGTTGTTGCTGTTGTTGTTGTTGTTGCTGTTGTCGTTGGTGGTGATGATGGCGTCAGCAGCAGTGGTGCTTACGTCAGAGACATTTGTGACGGTTTTCACGCATGGTTTTGTAACCTTGGTTACAGTTTTGTTTTTGTTGTTGGTGTTGGTGGTGTTGGTGGTGGTGGTGGTGGTGAGAGGGCTGTTAGTAGCTGTACTCACAGTCTTTGTGACGTTTATAGCAACTGCGTTCCTGTCACTGCATGCGCACGCGCTATTCTGTTCTTTTTTCTCTTCTGGCATCTGAAGCCTCGGGAAATGCTTGTCAAAAGAACAAGACAAGCGTTCCAAAATTATGTTTCTCGACATTTTTCAAATGTCAAGAAGGAAATTTTTGTATTTTGCTAGGGCCGAAACTGCCCCTGGGGGTCAATTCCTGCCCTTGAAAATACACACAAATGAAGCCTAGGTGCTTCGCAACAAAATTATTTAAAAATTCCAACAAAATGTGGACAGTAAAAGGTCAAATAAACGTTTACCTTCGCAGCCGATGTGACAGCACGTCCGTGAGAAGAGATAGATAGATAGATAGATAGATAGATAGATAGATAGATAGATAGATAGATAGGTTTCTTTATTAGCCACACAGGGCTCAACACAGAGGGGACAAAATACAAATGTAGAGTTTTTCTTTTCGAGGGGGTCGAAAACAAAGCAGAAAAAAAAACAAAAGTGGGGACAACGATGAAAAAAAAAAAAAAAAAAAAAAAAAAACACATCGCAAAACGTTTGGGGTATTTACAAAAAATACGAAATAATACAAAAAATTCCCAATAAATGGGGAGGTTATCCGTGGAAAGAAAAACCTACGAAAAGACCACGGTAACCTCGGTCTTTAGCGTCACAGTTTGTTAAATAAAATTTCTCTGTTTACAAAATTTTAAAACGTTTTATAGAATCATGGTCAAGGTGGCATCGTCATTTATACGTGCCATTCTTGCTACATGTATCCATCTTTTTTCGAAACATTTGCTAGACAACACTTGCCTCTCTACTCTCACCTTCCTTTTCAAGTGATACTTGAAAAAGTTGATGAGAGATTGACCAGAGAGGAAAGTATTTGTCTCTAATCCTTTCAGACGCGTCCACCAGATGCATTCTTTGGCCATAGCCACAAGTACGATAAATACAGCTCTTCCTTCCCGTTTAAAGGAAGGAGGCGTGACGATATTGACGATAGACTCGGTTGATAAACCGACTCGTCCCACACGTGACAGCAGTCGTTCGACATAAGCCCACAGCTCCGAAATGGTTGGACACCGCACGAGTGCGTGCAGAACGGTTTCATCGCTCTGACCGCATCTCGGGCAGGTCGGCCCCACATTTCGCGAGCCGTGTCTATAGAGCTTATCCCGAACGGGTAGCGCCTCTCGGTAACACTGCCAGGCCAGGGATCTCTGGAAGTTGTCCATAGGTCCCGGCCCGAAAGTCGTCCTGAACAGGCGGGTCAGGTATTCCTCGTCGACGCCCAGGTTCGCCCCGAGATCGTCGTCGTACCTGCCCTCCACTAATCCCCTATAGAATGACTTCGTTGTGATGCAGCCGCTCAAGGACGACCCGGGACGGCAAAGTTGTTGCAGAGCAACGCGACACTCACGGTGCCATTCGCCATTCCTCGGCCTCTTTTTGATCCACGACTGCAGCTCGGTCATGGAGACGAGCTGCGGGAAAGCGCGTCGCACAAACGGCGACCACACCTGCTCACCGTCGTCTACGTAGAGCCGGAGATGTCGCAGTCTCAGCGCATGTCTGCGCATCATCAACCACGGCATGCCCAGCCCTCCTTTCAGCGGGTGTTGGCAACAAACGGATCGCCTCACCATCGGAACGCTTCCTTTCCACAAAAAGCGGAAGAGGATGCGCTCCATTTCGGTGATGGCGCGATCGGGACAAGGCACGACGGTCAGGCGGTATTCGATGACGGACGCGATGTACGCGTTCGCCACCTCCGCCCGACCTTTTAGGGACAGCTTCCTCTCGGACCATTGCCGGCAGAGAGTGGCCACCCTACTCGTTATCTCGTCCCAGTTCTTCTCCGTTTGCAGGTCCGGACCGAACCAGACTCCGAGCAACTTGACCGGACCGTCCGTCCAGCGTCCCACTACTGAGGCGCTGCCGGACGGTATGGGCTTGCTTCTCCAGGTGCCGAGCAGCAAACCCACCGACTTATCCCGGTTGATTTTCGCTCCCGTCACCGCTTCGTAGTCTTTCAGCGTCTCGCCGACAAGCTCGATGTGCTCGTGGCTAGACGCTATGACGGTGACGTCGTCCGCGTATGCCGACACGCTCGTCCCGCACCCCAGTTCTCGCGGGATGCCCCTCAGCGTCGCCAGCTTCCGCAGTAGTGGCTCGAGAGTCAATACGTACAGGAGCGGCGACAGGGGGCATCCCTGACGAACCGAACGTGCAATGTCGAAGGGTCCCGATAGACGTCCATTGACGCGAACAACCGAACGGATGCCTGTGTACAAGGCAGCCATCCAGCCGCGGAAAACGGGACCGAAGCCGGCCGCTTCGAGGACGGCCTCCAAGTATCGATGGTCTACCCTATCGAAAGCTTTCGATTGATCCAAATTGATCAGGGCCCCACCCATGCCAGGTTCCTTAACTACCCTCTCTATGATGTAGCGCATCAGATGGAGGTTGTCATGGATGCTCCGGCCCGGCACGGCGCACGTCTGCTCCGTGCCGACCAGTTTCTCGATGACAAGCGCCAACCGCTTGGCTAACACCTTGGCCAAAATTTTCATGTCTGCATTGAGCAGAGTGATGGGCCTAAAGTTATCTATGGCGTCCCCCTTGTTTGGATCTTTCTTCAGCAGCGTTACCGCTCCTCGGCTCACAAAACCGGGAATGCTCCCGTTCTGCTGCCAGTTGCAGTACACGACCGCCAAGACTTCTCCAAACAAGTCTGGCATACAGTTGTAAAGCTCGTAGGGCAGACCATCCAAACCCGGAGATTTGTCCGTGGAGCAACCCGCCATCGCGTCCCTCACCTCCTCCGCCGTGATGACCCCTTCGCAGCACTCCGCCTCTCTTGCCGAGAGTCGTGGCAAGCTGTGCAGGTAGGCACTAAAGTCCACCCTGCCTTCTCGCTCGCCACTCCTCCCGAACAGTCGGGCAAAATGCCGCTGAAACGCCTCGCACATCTTGCTCGGCTCGAGCAATTCGCGCCCCTGTTCGTCTACCAGAGACCGGATGGTGGCTCTGTTACCCCGCTGCGCCTCCGCCACCCGGGCCTCTCGTGCGGCTCCAACACCTTCATTCCTCAGAGCACGCATCCTTGCCCTGACAGCACACCCTTCGTGTTTAGCATTGAAGTGTTGGTCGAGGGCCAACCTCGCCGCTAAAACGTCGGATGCGATGCCACTTCGCAATGCCTCTTCTAACTTTATCACTAGCTCCCCCTCTTCTCTGTTCCTCTCTACAGCTAGTGCCCTGCTATACCTTATTGCTTCCGCCCTCACTGCTCTCTTGAGGGCAAACCACCATTTGTTGTTGACGATGGCTCCCGTCAAAGCCCTCTTTACTAACGTGCTAATCCGGTCTCTGAAAACCTGTCTCGACGGGAAAGACGCGTTTAGTTTCCAGTAACCGGGACCCTGCCTATGTGCCTTATCTAAGTCTAGCGTACACGTCACAAGTTTGTGATCCGTGTAGCTGACTATGTGGAACTGTGGACATCCTAAACTATCTCTATCTCTTGTCCTACACACTATCCTATCTAGATACGATCTCGACGACCCAATGCGGTTGCTCCAAGTCCACGTTGGCACATTTGGGTGGTCGAGTCGGTACCTGTCAGACAACTGGAAGCGTCTGAGCAGGTCTATGAGGCCTTTGCATCCCCTTCTACTTTTGTCACTCCCCACGTAGTCTAGATGCGTGTCCAAGGTAGCATTCCAATCCCCCACTAAAAGTAAGGGACGAGACGTTCCCAGGAATACTTCTAGACGTCGAAAGAAGTCTGACCGACCTGTTAAAGGAGGCACATAAACTGCCAGCAACCGAAAAGCGCCTCCATCGCTGCCGTCCACATCTAGGACAACCAGTCTACCCTCCGGGTCCGTAAATATCGTCTTTACTTGGAGATCCAGACTCTTGCGAAAAAGAACCGCCGTGCCACTACCGCCCATCCTCGGCAGACAGGGAGAAAAATAAATGTTAAACTGTCCGCCAAACATGGACTTTAGGGCCCGCGGTTCATGGAGTCTGGTCTCACTAATGGCTATGATATCCAAATTGTGTGACTTGATGTCATTTAAGAGGTACCCTTGTTTCCAAGGGGACCCTAAGCCACGCACATTCACACAACCAATCTTCACCATGATTCTATTTATACGTGTGCTTTAAAGCACAAAACAAAAGAACAGAGTGTTACTTGCCGTTAGAAAGTTTTGTTTCCTCCTTGGATTTTTCACCAAGCAGGTCTATGAGGCCTTTGCATCCCCTTCTACTTTTGTCACTCCCCACGTAGTCTAGATGCGTGTCCAAGGTAGCATTCCAATCCCCCACTAAAAGTAAGGGACGAGACGTTCCCAGGAATACTTCTAGACGTCGAAAGAAGTCTGACCGACCTGTTAAAGGAGGCACATAAACTGCCAGCAACCGAAAAGCGCCTCCATCGCTGCCGTCCACATCTAGGACAACCAGTCTACCCTCCGGGTATTGTACAATTTCTTGCACAAATATTTCTGGAATCCCCCTACCGAGTTGGGGTAGAGGGATTTTATTGTGTTGTGTAATGCTGGTGTTACATGAATAATTTTAATGTGTTTTGGCGGTGTTGTACGTGGGTGGTTGTTGGATTTGATATCGTTATTTGTGATGTTTGTTTTAGAGTTGATGTAATTCATCAACTCTGTGTTTGTACTGTCTATTGCTGTTAGCATTGTTTTTTTTATATTACTATTGGTGTTAGTAGTATTTTCGGGAGATGTGAATCTCCCTGCTTTGTTTGTGTTTGCATTTTGTTTTGTTTTCTTCTTACTGCGCTTCCTCTTTCCTTTCGTAGCTATTTTCCACTCCTCCCCACTCTCTTCATCGGATGATGGGAGATCTGAGGAGTCAGAAAGAGGTAACGGCAAATTTTGTGCGTCTGTGTGTGTTTCTGTGAATGTTTGTGTTGCTGTTTTTATTGATGTTGGCTGATTGTTATTTGTGTGTGGTGTATGTGATATGGGGGAGGGAGAGGCAGTCTTGGAATTTTCTTTTTTTTCTTCTGTTTTTGCAGTTTCTGTTGTCTTTTCTGTTGTGGTTATTGCTGATATTTCTGTTGTTGTTTTTTGCGTTGCTGGTGGTGTTGGTAGTAAGGTTTTTCTGTTGGGGGTATTTGGTAGTTGCTTCTGTTGTTGTTGTTGTTGTTGTTGTTGTTGTTGTTTTTGTTTAGCGGCCAGAGGGCAGTCCTTTTTCAGATGTGCTTCGCTGTTGCATAGGTAACAGCGAGGTCGCCTGCCCTCTACCACCACATACAGCTTGTGGTCCTCTGCCAATCTAATGTTTGGAGGAATTTTCTGTGAAGCCTCCTCCGTGATGTGGAGAAGGATTTCCAGATTTTTCCCTCCCCAGTTCTTTTCCTCTCCGACCGTAATCTCCAAAATATTTGCCTCCTCCATTTCCAGGCACACGGCCGATATCAGCCATTGGGTGTCCACCTCCGATGGCACATTTTTTATCATAACTTTGGTCACTCTCTGTCCTAGATAACTCGGTATCATTACCAAGTCATCTGTGCGGAGAGAGAGTGTCGAAAATTGTTTAGCTAAATTTTCATCCAGAAACCTTACTTGCACCGTTCCAAATTTCCTTCCCCAAGTGACATGATTCTGATAAGGCCAAATTTTTCTAAGACAAACTTCAATTTTATCTGTGCTAACATTTTCTACACGTCTGGTTTTTGTGTTTACCAGTTTATAAATGATGCACTTTTTGTTTTTCATTTCTATAATATCTTTTGGGATGTTTATTCTGACATCATCTCCTTCTTTCGTAAGAAGGGATTTTGTGTCTTTTATTTGTTTTTGTGTGAATGTCACTGTTGTTCTTTTTTCCTTTAGAGCATTTGCGAAATTTGTTTTTGTTGTGCTGGCGGACATGTTCTTCTGGATATTTTTGTTTATGTTGGTGTATGTACTGCCTGGTTCAAAGGTGGTGGTAGTGGCAGCAGAGTTTGTTGAACAGGTGATGGTGTCATTGCTGACGGCCGATAACTTTACTTCCTTGTTGTTGCTGTTGTTGTTGTTGTTGTTGTTGTTGTTGCTGTTGTTGTTGTTGTTGTTGTTGTCGTTGGTGGTGGTGATGATGGCGTCAGCAGCAGTGGTGCTTACGTCAGAGACATTTGTGACGGTTTTCACGCATGGTTTTGTAACCTTGGTTACAGTTTTGTTTTTGTTGTTGGTGTTGGTGGTGGTGGTGGTGGTGGTGGTGGTGAGAGGGCTGTTAGTAGCTGTACTCACAGTCTTTGTGACGTTTATAGCAACTGCGTTCGTGTCACTGCATGAGCACGCGCTATTCTGTTCTTTTTTCTCTTCTGGCATCTGAAGCCTCGGGAAATGCTTGTCAAAAGAACAAGACAAGCGTTCCAAAATTATGTTTCTCGACATTTTTCAAATGTCAAGAAGGAAATTTTTGTATTTTGCTAGGGCCGAAACTGCCCCTGGGGGTCAATTCCTGCCCTTGAAAATACACACAAATGAAGCCTAGGTGCTTCGCAACAAAATTATTTAAAAATTCCAACAAAATGTGGACAGTAAAAGGTCAAATAAACGTTTACCTTCGCAGCCGATGTGACAGCACGTCCGTGAGAAGAGATAGATAGATAGATAGATAGATAGATAGATAGATAGATAGATAGATAGATAGATTGCTATACAATTATGATTATTTTGTTTATGCAAAGTTATCATACGGTTTCTGTGTTTTATGGCTCCGAAGTTTTGTTGCGCCGAAGGCAAAATCTATCCTCAACTTTTTACGCATTGATTATATTGTTTCCTTTCCACTTGCTTTGTGTTTTACAAATATTGGGCATATAAGTTATATTCGTCTCGATTAAATTTTGTACTCATATTTTCGGTTCAATTTATTTAGTGTTTAGTAGATTCTGTTGTTTTTCTCCAACATCGTCAAAGTTATCCGATACCAAAAAGCTTTTGTCTTTTAGATGTTGGTTTCCATGTAACTAGAAAATACTTTTTATAACTATTTGTTTGCATGTATTTTCCTTTATTGTTTACTGAGTATTGCTATATTCCTACAATAGATAGTTTATTTTATAATAATTTTACAGAAGCCACACACACACACATATACGTATATGTGTATATATATATATATATATATATATATATATATATATATATATATATATATATATATATATATATATGTATGTATGTATATGTATATGTATATATATATATATATATACACATATATATATATATTAAGTATATATGCATATTTATGCATGTATGTGTAAATATATATATATATATATATTAAGTATATATGTATATTTATGCATGTATGTGTATATATGTATATGTATATATATATATATATATTTATTTATTCAAAAACAATATTATTTTATTTATATATCGTTGTACACTGTCCAATTTAATAAATTCCTGTGTTCGTAAATCAGTATTTGGTTTTCAGTCTATTTTCTGTCTTTATTTTCCAAGGTATATGTTTCTTACTTTTTATTGTACTTCCTTTCTTCATCGTCGTATGGAAAGAATATAATATCAAATTCTCAGGCGAATCTATACAAAAATTCATATAACTTGTGTTCCTGTGTTTTATCATGACCAGAATGCAGATTGACATCATGTGCATGCAAAAGTTATTTTATTGTCTTTCTATAGCATGTGCATTTCTATTTCCTTTCATTTCACGTTTGATATTATGGTCAGTTAGGAAAAGATTGGAGAGATTGACTCCTCTGAAATACCATTCCGTAAAATAGTGACGGGATTTGTTTTACAATGTTTTCCTTTAATCGTTCCTTGTGTATACCTTGTCATTTATGCAGAACATTTTAACGCAACAGATTATCATTGATACTATTTTAATCTGGATTTTGTTAAAACAATCTGCATATGGAGATTCTCCGCGAAATAAGTACCAGCTGAGGATTGTGGTCGATGCAATCGACTTACCTCCTCTCCAAAGTTGCTGGCCTTGTACCGAACTTTTAAATCCTTATGATTATTATTATCTCATTATCACAGCGTTTGTTGGAGCTCCTGGAGTCTTGCATCCGTAGCCAGCTTACTACCTGTAACCTACGGTATCTTGTTATTCGTTCTTTTCAGCTATCTAATCCTTTTCTGATTATTCTGGCCGTGCCAAGGAGGCAAAGCATTTGTAATAGTCTCACTGGGCATTCTATTCCAAA
The DNA here is from genome assembly GCF_046866305.1 of Octopus bimaculoides. Taxonomy (NCBI): domain Eukaryota; kingdom Metazoa; phylum Mollusca; class Cephalopoda; order Octopoda; family Octopodidae; genus Octopus; species Octopus bimaculoides. The sequence continues at coordinate 52,791,879 of NC_142934.1, read as the reverse complement.
TTCCCATATATTCCTCTTGATTCCTTCTGATATTGTCCCCAAGCAACCGGTAATAATTGGCACTAAGCTCACCTTCTTCATATTCGATAGTCCGGACTTAAGCGGGTTGCAACTATCTATCTGTTCGCCTTCCTTCTTCATTATTCGTTGGTCAAAGTAGCATGCAACGTCAACTAGCGTATATGGTGCACCTTGTCGACAACTACTAGGTCTGGTCTGTTATGCTCTAGCATCTGATCTGTTTCGATTCGGAAATCCCAGAGGATTTTGTTAGTCCACGACTCGGCCACTTTATCGTGTGCGGTATGTGCTCATACCACGTCTAACCTCTCTCTAGAGCCTGCATTTCACACAGTTTCCAATGTAGCACTTTCGCTACCTGATCGTGTCGCCACAACATGTAGTGGTTTTGGACACGTCTAGGGCATTCATTCGTGATGTGGGCAATGGTTTCATCTCCTCTATTTCAGATGCGGCACAGCGGAGACACTTACTCAGTCCTCAGGCTGACTCTCGTGGCCAGCGCTTGGTCCTGCGCTGCCGGTATAGTGCCTTTCATCAGCCAATTCTACCTATCTTTTCCAGAAACTTTTGTTTTGGCTACATGGAATTGATTGAATAGAAACTTCTTGCGTAATTCTTCGTCATATCCTTCTTGTATTTCTTCATTTGTTTTCCCTTTCTTCTCTGCTCCCAATACTCCCTCCTTCCTAATTGTCACTAGAAAGGTTTCCTTACTTTGGACTAGGTATCTCATTAAGCTCTCGAGTTCGATACGCACACAATCTTCCACACTTATCAGTCCACTTCCTCTATTTGCTCTCTTTATGTATAGGCGATCAGTGTCTGCTCGTTGATGATGGGTTCCATGCATCGTTAGGAGCTTTCTTGACTTCATGTCCATATCCTTTAGCTCATCCTCTCTCCACTTCAGGATTCCAGCGCCATACCAAACTACTGCGACTGTGCTGCGAGAGTTTATTGCCGAAATCATGTTTCTTGCATTCAGCTTACAAGACAATATTTTTCTTCATCGCCGCAGGTGCTCTATTTTGTCTTTTCTTTCATGTCATAATGTCTGATTCCTTCTGCCTCCACTATTTCCAAGTATTTATAGCCGGATTGAAGTTGATTTGCCTTCATCATTTCACCATTTGGTAACCACATGCCTTCTGTCCTGCCAAGCTTTCCATCGTAGCATATTTTGTGAGTCCAAACTTCATCTCAATATTATTGGAGAAAATATGCACAGATTGGTCTACGAAGTCCAGTACTGATCACGTTTGTGAATAGCTCCATGTCATCCATGTATAGCAAGTGGTTTAGTTTTCCCTTACCTCTTTCCAGACCATACCCCAACTTTGTTTTCTGTTGTATTTCACTCAAGTGCACCATTCCCATTACGAATATCAGTCGAGATGCACAGTCTCTTTGGGAGATTACTCTCTTTATTTTCACCTCTCCTTGTATATGATTCGCTGCTGTGAATTCCGTTCTCCAGTATTTCACGCTATTCCATATAAGGCTTCTCATATGCTCTGCTACTCCATATATTTTCATTGTTCTTATTATGCAGGTGTGTGGTATCATGTTGTATGCTCTGGGATTATCAACCCATGCCATGCTCAGGTTTGTATGTCTTCTCTTGTAGTTCCTGATAATTAGATTATCAATTAAGAGCTCATCCTGCGTTATCCGGCACCTCTTTTGACATCCTTTCTTTTCAATGGGTAGCAGTCCACTTTTTTCCAAGTATTTGTACAGTTCACGAGCCAAAGTACCTGACATTAGTTTCCACATTAGCGGAAGACATTTTATTGTTCTAAAGTTGGATACATTTCCCTTGTCAGGCGTTTTGGCACATACCAATGTCTTTCTTTTTGTTATTCAACGAGGAACAGCGCCTTTCTAAAAGCATTCATCTAACTGTTGTGCTATCCTTTCATGGAGCCCTCTCAGCATTTTCATCCAATGCCCTTGGATCTTATCCGGTCCTAGGCTCTTCCAATTTAGGAATTTTCTTAACTGCTCTTTTTAATTATTTCTGTAGATATCTTCATGTCATCTTGGGTTTCTATATTTTTTAACCTATCTTGGATTTCATGCAGTCACTCTGCTTCATCATAATGCTCTACAGCTTTGTCCAAGGTTCCTCTCCAGAACGCCTTGCTTTCTTCTGCATCTGGTATTATTGTTACGTGTATTTGCCCATCTAGTGCTTGAAACAGTTTCTTCTGATTTGCTTCGAACTATCTGTTTTGCCCGAACTGTCTTTTTCCATTGGCAAATCTTTCCAGTTTTGTTTTGATAGCTACTACTCAGCTTCAATTCTTCCGATATCACATCATAACCTTTACTTCTCATTCTATATGTTCTTTCCAGCATTATTCTTATGCTTCTTTTTTATAGTTCTCTACTTCTTAATCTATCAACTTCTCGCAAATGTCCTTTTATACATTTCCTCTCAAATTCGTCTACGTCAGTATGGTCCTTTACCTTCTGCTTCTTCTTTTCTTTTGCATCCAGCATTATGTGCAGCAACCATAGCTGAAGCCCAAATTATATCTGTTAGTTTCAATTATATTTCTCGTCTAATATATCGGCACAGCGTCCTCACTATGTCTTGTTGGTCATCATCGTATTCTTGTGATATAGCTCTTCCTATTCTGCTTCAATTGCTGAGAACGCATTTACATTTACACTTTGCTCTACTTCTTCACTGCCACATTTCATTTTTCTATTCTCACTGGGCACATTACCTGTTGGTGAAGTATTATTCCTATCTTCTACATCCCTTTTTATATCTTCTATTTCTGTGTCTATTAACCACCCTTTTTACTTTTATCGCTCTTCCCATTATTATTATTGTTATTATTATTATTATTATATCATTATTATTATTATTATTATTATTATTATTATTATTATTATTATTATTATTATTATTATTATTATTATTATTATTATTATTATCATTATTATTATTCAGTAGTTTTATTTTTATAACGTGCTTTCACTTCACTACCGAGCGCAGCTCTGTGCGCCTTGGGTATGTGCTGTGGTTTGCTGTGGTGCTCTTATGTTTACTGTATTGAAAGTGTTTTGCGTAGAATGTGTGCAGTACCCAGTAGTGCAATTTTCTGTATGTTATATATATTTGTAAGTCCTGGTATTTTTGTTATGTATTTGTCTGAATATTTTTTTATTATACCTAAGGCACCTACTATGATAGGAATTGTTTCTGCTTTTAGATTCCACATTCGAGGTATCTCTATTTCCAGGTCTTTGTATTTTGAAAGTTTTTCCATTTCTTTTAGAGAAACGTTGTCATCTGCTAGTATTGATATACTTTGACAACTATATCTGGTCTATTTGCCTTAATTTCTCTATCTGTGTGTATTGGCATATCCCAGATTATGGTTGCTTTCTCGTTTTCTCTGACCTTTTCTAGCGTGTGTTTATACCATCTTTTTTCTGTTGTTATTCCATAATGTTGGCATAGCTTCCAGTGTATATAGGTTATTATTATTATTATTATTATTATTATTATTATTATTATTATTATTATTATTATTATTATTATTGCCGTCATCCAAAGAAGCCACGCTTGACCTCGGCTCCATATTCTGTTTTCGTAAATCGTCAGTTTTCTCCAGAAAATTTCGGTGTTTTCCTGTCATTTTGACCCAGGATGGAGAATAAGGGATCCTCCTTCTGTAGGTGAGTTCCTTTTTCGTTAAAATTCTCTCATTGTCTTGGGAGGGTGACATTTCTTCGCCTGTTGGCGTGACTACTAGACAAGCAAGCAGGCAAAACAAAATGACTGGCCCAATCACAAACAACACCTCCGACACCACCGCCACTATCACCTCTGCCAGTACTACTAGGAGGAACAACAAAAACAACTGTAGCAGCAACAACAGCAGTAACAGCAGTAGCAGCAGCAGCAACAGCAACAGCAACATTAAAGCTTTGGCAGGAGACACATATGAGCAGTACAAATACGATGTAAATGATCCCACCCCACGTTATCAAGGACCTTGGCTACTTCAGTCAACGATATGAAAACCACCAGAAACGATAGGGTCATTTTGGCTCTGATTAACACCAACAACGACAGGAACAACACCAGCAGCAAAAACGATATAATCAATAACAGTAACGATTAAAACAACTCCTTTGCAGGAGTAACTAAATCGCAGGAGCAAATCTCCCTAGAAGGAAAACATCCGTACCTGAGTGAAGCAGAAAAACTCACCAATCACCAATAGAGTGGATAGGAAAATGAAGCATACTATTCCTTCAGATTTGATGGAGAAGACGGCCAGAGAGACCATCATATACAAATGTGTGTAGCTAAAGACGAGGAAAATCTTCAATGCGTCACACATCCAAGTAGGAAAATGCTAGAAGGGCATTTGGACTTATATTAATTTCCTCACACGAGGGAGACAATATGGTTCTGTGGATGTGAAGTTCCTCACAGAGGCACTGGACCAAAAATACTCACGGTTCCAGTGCAAACACGAGGGTCTTCTTCTATTTCCCACATAACTAGGACTGCATGTGGTGAAAGTTAAAATATCAGATGCGCCACCGGAATTAGACATTTGGTGGTTGATTGCGTACGCTGTAGTTGAAGGCTCGGATTTGCTTCTCAAAATTGATAAATATCGGAAGGAGAACTGGTCCGGAATCGGGTTGGAAATTTTGATACAGGTATAACCGACATCCCTGCACAAGGTACTGGAGCTGCCCAACGGAGCACAACTCCAAATCATGGTGGAAGGCAGAAAGCCAAGGTGTTACACTTGTGGGTCCAACGCCCATTTGAAAGTCAACTCCAAACCAAATCAACAAAAGCGAGCTCGAGGAACGGCGGCTCTGAGACCAGTATCACAAGAAGCCCAAAACCTGCAGCAACAACCAATGCAGCAACAGCCATTAAAGCAAAATTCTCTAAACAGAATGCCACCACCACAATGGCACCAACAACTGTAGCAGTTGAAACAAGCAACAACCGACCATCCCTACCGGCGGGTGAAATAGGTTCACCACAGACACCCGACACGGGCGATTCACAAGCCTTATCATGCGACGAGAACGAACTAAGTCCCCCAAGAATGACCTGTGTTGGGGAAAAGCGAAAACTAGTTCCACAAAGGGCCGTCCTAAACTGAAAGGAAAAAGACAGGTTGAGGAAAATTCACCTAATCCATCAGCTACACTAACAACACCGACACACCAACCCAAATCCCAACAACAAAAGCGAAAACACACCCATTCAACCACAACCAGAACTATAAAAAGCACCAAAACAGAAATAAATACATGAAGAGAAACACCATTCACAAGAACAACCCATAAAACTGACTACAGAACCCGAACGCTTCATTTACTTCACAGTCGTTCGCAATAGCAACAGCGTGTGATACAGGAAATAAGGGAAAACACAAACATTCACACAAAAGGAGTAGTTAGACTGATTTCTGTCAAAAACTCGCTGATCAAAACAGAGAGTAATAATTATCTAGAACTTTTAAAGATATCCAAAAGACATTGGGCCTTTTAGTCTAGAGCCGGATAAGAGGATTTTAGGAAAGCCCTTCATTAATGAGAATGCCTCAGATGAGACAGCTGAATCAGACGACCCTTTCAAAATCCAAGGTAAGTGACCTTCTCTCCCTTTGTTTCTCCGATAAACATGGTTGTTTTCAGAGTAGAGTGTGTGAATATTCGTGGCCTGGGTTCAGCTTGGAAGCACGGTCACACGCTAAACGATCTTAGGTTGCTCGATTTAGATGTGGCTGCAATTATCGAGACAAAGATTAGCGCCCATTTTCGATGACTGCGAGGTATTCTGTCGGGAGCTGGCAGCAGGTCCGCAGTGTTATTCTGAAAATCCTTAGATATCGAAGTAACGGCAAACTTCTTGGACTCGCTCGGCAGGGTGGTGGTCATAGATGTGAACAGTAGCGAAAGTGGCGCCTTTAGATTGGTGGTCTTTTATGCCCCGACAGCAGTTGAAAGACCAGAATTCTACAGGAGTTTAGAAACTTTCCTGGGAACGTCTCGCTGTTTAGTACTAGTAGCGGACTGGAATGGAATTTTGGACGCGCGTAAGGACTGTGTGGGGCTAGTAGGGTATGCAGAAGGGTATGCGAAACACTCGTAAACCTATTCAGGGACTTCCAATTGTCTAATAGGTATCGACTGAATTTCTCTGATGTGCCAGTATTGATTTGGATGACTGACAATGCGACACCCAGATCGTATCTAGATAGAGCATTTGGTAGGTCAGAGAAGAGGGGTAGAGTAGGTTGTCCACAATTTAAATTGGTCGGCTACACTGACGACAAATTTGTGATCTGCAGAGTCGAGTTAGATAGGATTCGTAGACAGAGACCCGGTTACTAGAAGTTACTGGAATAGGGTCTTGTAAAATATCTTTGTTACTATTCTGCCGCCAGAAAACTTGACTTTTGTGTCCAAAACCTCAACGCTAGTTTTTGAAAAAACTTGACGTGAATCTTGTTTTAGACTTAAAGCTACGGCTTCTTTCTATTACTTTGTAATAAAAAGCTTCATTAACTTGCAGAGGAAATTAGATAGAATACTTTTGTTTGATCATTTTTCGAAGCCTTTCATGCATGCTTTCACCCTCCCATTGACGAATACGTCAATATTGGAATATATATCCAAGTTGCTGTCATCATCACCATACATGATGTTCTTGTTTGGAGAAGTATCTGTCTAATCTATTTCTTTATATCAAATACAGTTACAGTTTGAAAAACATAAGATACAAACTCAAGGTAAAATGTATCCGACCCAACAATATACCGACCACAGCAAACAAAAAAAAGGAACACTTAGTCTTATCATTAAAGCCTCCGTTTAAATTTACATTGTATTTTTGGTTTCCTTTGGAACCCTCGTGGCTAGTAAAGAAAGGTTTTTATTTTTACATGTATTATTCAATTTTAATATCGTTATTGTATGCACTTTTCTGTAGGTTATTATTGGAAATTATATGTCACTATTACATTCTAATTAACGAGTTCTTATGTGAGTTTCTTCTAGTAAGAAGACAATTTTTACGCATTGTTTCTTTTACCTTCTGCTAGTTCAAAGATATATATCAGCGAAATTATTGCCTAGACGCTTATATTTAAAGTAATTAAATTCACTATTAACTTATTGAGATGTTTGTAATGATATAGTTCGTAAATGCATAAACAAGTTTGAATTTGTTTCGAGGTAAAATTAGTTAACTTTCAGAGCTAAGCGGCAGAAAGATGTTCCTTTCTCAAGATTCTTATCAACTATCATAAGTGAATAGATTAGTTAGAATTGTGAGGCTTGAACTCAATTCATTTACAAGAAAAAAATAGCTTTCGACGTGCATCTCAGAATACTAAACATTATTTAAAACGTACTGTGCGTTCGGAGAAAGATAATCAATAAAAAGTCATTTGACTGAAATCATTAGATTTTAGCTTCATCTTTCTTGAGTCTGTGATAACTATATTGCAGCTCAGAATGAAAAAAAAATAATGTTAGAGCGGGCACAACGAATGTGACTGTATTTTGTTTCGGACATGAATGTGCTTTTGCTTAATATCAATCCTTAATTTTAAACATATATGAACAAAACAAATAGAATAATCTATCGCAAATTTTATCAACAATGTTTATGTGAATCTGTGTGAACATATTTATATTGAAGATAAAAGTGTTTTCTGTGAATCAATTACCTTTATTCTCACGTATATCTACTAAGTTCTCCAAATAATATACACAAATCAAATTTCTCTCCTTCCGTTGAGTTTGTCTCGACTCAAACTTTTGCAAATAAATCGATAAAATGTGCACATATATGCATGCAGACAATGGCATAAAATCGATTGTCTGCTTCGAAGTAAGAGATTAAGACATTAAATTTTTCCTTTGTTAAAAAAAAAAGACGTTTGATGAATTTTAAATATTCTTTTAATGAACTTCGAAATATGAAAAGTTGAAGGATTTCCTTTTCTGTTTTATATGTTTTAATGGCGTCATTTTTACTGATCGTTTCTTTACATGTTATTTGTCTTGAGCAGAAGCAAACGCATAATTTTGATTGAAGGTTTTAGTTTATTTTATATTTATATATTTCGTTGCCTTGTTTGTTAATCAGGGAATTTTTTCTTCACCCTGTATATAACAGTCAATTGAAATTAAAGCATTGCTAATAAAAAAAAAAGGAACTCTTTTAAAGTGGAATATTAAAAGTGCTTTTGAAAATATCTAAAATACAACGTTCTAGTACACATTGTATTTTTTACAATTGCTTGTCAGATGTACAGTAAAATTTCGTTTCTCATATATTGCAATAGATGCTTTATATGTACCAACAAAACAACTTTGTCGTGCTCTTTACAAATAACTGTACGTAAAGTATGATTGCTAATCAAAGTATGCAACACATTGCAGCTTTTAATTCAATATGAGTATCAATCAATATCTAGGGTATATTTCTGCATCGTACAACTCATCAACTATTGAATGTGGAATGCCTTATTGATCAGATAGTTAACAACGTCCCACGTTTTCACCTTGTGACATCACTATGTTACAAATTATATAATTCTGAGCGAGTGCGCTGAAGAATATTGTGTTTTATATATGTACCCGATATCCGTAGTCTAACACATAAATGTTACTTTTCTAGAAATCAAATCCTTTATTTTCTGCAATATACTACTGAATATCTCAATCTTGCAAAGTTCGGATGAAGAGAAATATGCCTACTTGAAAATAGTGCAGCTAAGGTGAACTTTATATATTGTATCTAGCATAATATATTCAAGTTCCCTCCGGATATGTATTATGGATCTGGTTAAAATAATTTCTAAGGAATAGCAAACCAAAGACAGAATATATTGTTCACATAGATTCCTGACCAACATTGGCTTCATTCGATTTGCGTTAATGCCACAATGAAATGTACCATAAATCTCCGAAATTTCAGCATAAGTATAAAATAATTCCACTTTGCATCGGATGATGAGTATTTACACATAAATTGCAGAATTGCAGAACACATTCGTTGAAATTACAGTTATTACTAACCCTTGCTAAATTTTGAAATTCGGTCAAGGAATGTAATGATATGTATATATATATATATATATATATATATATATATATATATATATATATATATATATATATATATATATATAAGTATTATCTGAGCGTAGATATTTGTACAATATTCTCATAACAAATGTGTCGCCTAATATTTACGAGTGTTTCAAGGAGAAACAGCACGTTATACTTTATATGCCAAGTTTTCTAATGCATTCCAGATGTAAAGTCTCGTGCCTCACCTCGCTTTTTTTGTTTATCCAAGCAGTGAAGTCTTTCATCTTACATCCACTTGTGTCATGCAGAACATTAGACTACGCTTATGGGAAGAGAGTAAATTAGGTAGTCAATAAATTTAAGAAGAATAATGAATTAACTTGTTTTAATTAAATTAATGTATTGTATGGCCAACAATCTATTGTGGCAATCTATGCACAATGGAAAAAAAATGATAATCTAAAATAAAAAGATTATCACATTAACTAATTACTCAAAAGTAAAATATTTGTGAGAAAGAAATAAAAGAAAATCACCATCACCATCATGCTAACCGCTATAGGTGATAGTATAATTGTCGATTCTCTGTTAATTTACAGCGTGGTTTTAAAATATTTTATAGACATTACCACATAAAGCACAGTTTTATATGTAAAACAAAGGATCGAGAATAACTTGTTGTTTTGTTGACACCAAAACCGCTGTTAGAATTCAAAAGCTGACGTTAATGACTTGCAAAAATCTAATTTAGTGAGAATAGGAATATTTTTTAAATATCATATTGTAAAATACCTTAGAAAAATAAAGATTATTTAAAAATGAGTGGTATCAGGTGTTGGTTTTCGCATTAAGAATGTACAGGTTGTAAGGGCACGTGCATGAATGAAAGCATTTGAGCTTTTGCTGAAAATGTAAAGCCGAAAAATTGCTGTAGTAGTTCTAAAATCATAAGCCTGTTATACTTTTATGCTAAAAAAGCATGAATTCTCTATTTTTTTCTTACTTATGTAATATAAAAACAGAAAAGCTTAAATATCGTTTCTACTTTAATTGTGTTTAACAGCTGTTTCATCAAGATGAAAACTACCAAATATATAATTACCTAATTGTGATGCATAATTAATTTAAATTAGATTTAATTAATTTCAATAACTGTGTTTACCCAAATTCTCATCACAGAGATTTTCATTTTATTTTCCTCCAGCTTCAACTTAAACATATCCAATAAAAGCGAGCCAACCAAATCATAATAGATATTCTAGTGATTCATTAATTCAATTGATACCTTAACGTAATCATTTTTGATTAAACATTCCAGTGAGTGTCCTGTGCATCGTAAAACTTTCATCTATAAATCAAAAGCAGTATTTCTTTAATTACACACACTGGCATCTTTAAGAGTAGGAAGGACTAATCATAGTAATTCAATATGATGCATATGGAACTATACATTATTACATATTATGGAATGTTTCCTTCGGTTGACAACAGAGAAGGTCAGTGCCCATGAAGTTTTAATGAACTACAGAGGATAAGCGAGAAGCTAGCAAGATTTCTTCAAAACCGAACATTAATCTGAATACTTGCAGAAAAGTACGTCATTACCGGGTGGTGGTTTTAAGTTCAATGTATAAATCGAACATCCATCTTTTCCATCTTCATATCCAGATTCTCAATGCCGGAAAAAAAACAATGTATGGAATGCATATAAACCAGATGTTGGTGCTCGAACTGCACTCACCAGAATAATTAGTCCTTATCTACCAGTTCATACATATGTGTGTGCGTGCGCGCATGCATGTGTCCGTGGGTGCATGCGTGTGTGTGTGTGTGTGTGTGTGTGTGTGTGTGTGTGTGTGTGTGTCGGACAAAAGAAAACTGCCTACGCAAGGACAAAAGTAAGGCTACTAAGTTGGCTAGCAACGTATGGTGATTCAACTCAAACGCCATAACACATAGGATAATATAGAAACTAGACGAAAACTCCACACCATATGTTAACAGATCAAAAAAATGTAAACTATTCGTAGCTGAAAAAAACTAAGATACATTTCAGATCTAAGAATTTCAACACATTGCTGAATTCTACATCTGAAATTTTAAGTGGTTGTAAGCTTATGGTTGAGTTCTTGTGGACAAATTGGAAAGTGCTACCCTCTCCGCATTGAACAGACATTATCTTTTCAGTTTTATATGTTACGGTCAAAGAGGAAATAACTCTAATTAACGCCGCTTTGCTTCTTTCAGTTTTCTTTATATTTTTGAGGTTTTACAACTTTCCATGTTTTATATCAACATCTTACCCGCATTTTCTAGTTTTTCTCTTACGCTATCGTACCATTTTTAGGGTTTTGTACCATGTGGCCACTGCCTGAAACCTGAAGATGGCACTGAAACACAAGACGTGTTCAAAATACAGTCTAACATGCTCGCATCATATGTTGTGTTTATATATATATGCTGGTTGCCGACCAATTTTTCTGCTCTTAAAGGATTTTATCCTATATAAAATGATCTAACAGTGTTGAAAAAATATATCTTTCTAATTGTTCTATAATACATTTCAACACTTCAAAAACAAACTTAGGTTTGTGTACATATGGCGTTATATATATATATATATGGCTGTACAGCCTTTTTGTTTGTTTATTTCACCGTTTCGTTTTCCTGCCTTGTTTTCCGTCCGCTACTACCCTCCACGAAAACAATTTAAGTTGTATTCGTGGGAAGAACCATTTTAACGATGCGTACTGCTCTGATTCTTCGAAACGCCGGAGTTTTAATGGTGGCAGCTGATGAAGGGGATGTTTCTATGTGGCCTGCTTGTTTGTTGCACCTTGTTTACCATTGTGTCCTTGTTCTTTTGCCACGTCATGTACCCAGTTATGTATCTATATGTACATGTAGATGAACGTATATACATACATGTACATATATATGCATATACTCATATATTGTTTGTATCACGACAGAACGCACGCGTTACCTTTATACAGTAAGTTTTAACTATTTTTCTAACGCGACTCTCTCTATTTCTATCTCCCTCTCTCATTCTTCCCTCTACTGTTCTTCGCCTCTACCTGTCACTACTTCTCTCTCTCTCTCTCTCTCTATCTCTCTCTCTCTCTCTCTCTCTCTCTCTCTCTACCTCTCGTTGCTCACTTTTATTCCTCTTCCTCCCCTCCTTTTCCCTCTGCTACTCTTTCTCTTCACACAGCCTTGGTCACGTGTGTCCGGCTGCTATTTCTTTTCGTTCTTGGAATCACCAAGCTCGCACGTACTTCTTTGCCCCTCCTGTACGTGTTTCACAGCGTTCAAGACATACGCACTTCACGTCTGGCTGTACAGTCTTTTTGTTTGTTTATTTCACCGTTTCGTTTTCCTGCCTTGTTTTCCGTCCGCCTCTACCCTCCACGAAAACAATTTAATTTGTGTTCGTGGGAAGAACCATTTTAACGATGCGTACTGCCTTGATTCTTCGAAACGCCGGAGTTTTAATGGTGGAAGCTGATGAAGGGGATGTTTCTATGTGGCCTGCATGTTTGTTGCACCTTGTTTACCATTTTGTCCTTGTTCTTTTGCCACGTCATGTACCCAGTTATGTATCTATATGTACATGTAGATGAACGTATATACATACATGTACATATATATGCATATACTCATATATTGTTTATATATATATATACATATATATATATATATATATATATATATATATATATATATATATATATATATGTATGTATGTATGTATGTATGTATGTATATATATATATATGTGTGTGTGTGTGTGTGTGTGTGTATAGATAGATTGATAGATAGATATATATATATATACATATACTCTCGCTCTCCCTCTCTCTCCCGCTCTCCCCCCGTCTCACAAAAAAACCTATAACAGGTTTCTCCTTATTTCATATCCTTACTGGTATCCACTTGTTCACATTATAAATGAAAATGTGTGCAACTTGAGAAAATTACGTCATTTTCTTTTTTTACTTATTTATTACTGTATTACTGTATTCTATTCAATGTAGAG
>NC_142934.1:52766208-52773708 GCF_046866305.1 Octopus bimaculoides | reverse complement strand
ACCTGGTATTTGAGGAACTTACTTTTCGCACATATCTCTAAATGTCTACTTAGTGGAATCTGTCTAGTACTGGATTTTCATATTTGTTCTCGGAGGATGGTCAGTCTATTTCTGAGAGTACGCTTTGTTTGACCTGCGTAATCTTCGTTACGTCTTTGACATTGAATAGCGTATATTAAATTCTCTGATGAACATATAAAATGATTTTTTCATGATAACAATTCGTCCGTATTTGAATTTGTGTTGCGTCGTCAATAAGGTTGGTACAAGTCCAGCAACTGGGTCAGCAATACTCTTTCGCTGTTAGGGTCGGAATTGTGGAAGGTAGTAAGCGCTGGTGAGGAAATTTTGGATAGACATCCATTCTCTTCTGCTTTTGATTATTGTGTGTATTTCGAATGCCTGTTTCATTTTTGGGTCTTGTTTTAGTAGCTGAATGTTCTGATGGATAATGTTGCAAGCTTCTGTGTTTTTAGGTTGTGTGCTAGGTTGTGTACAGTATAGCATGTATCTGGAGGTTTCTTCGTTTTACGTAGTTCTTGAATATCTCTTTTGGCAGTTGTATACCGTTGTCTATTAGCATTAAGGCTTATAGTCCATTAAATAGTATTTATTTTAATTCCCGGAGTCATCTATTAATTCTTGGAGTCGTCTATTAAGTCCCGGAGTTATCTATTGTGACTTACATAGTTTAAGAAAATTGTGCTGGTTCTTCTTGGTAGATTAAAGCGAATATTATTTTTCGTATGTTTAGGGTGGCATGAGGAGAATAGTAGGTGTTGTTTCGAATTTGTTTGTAGTGAATCTCTGTTTCAATGCTTTTTATCTATTTTGATGATTAATATATTCAGGAATGGTACCTGAATTTTACTGCATTCCATGGTGAAGTTGATATTATTGTCTATGCCGTGACTAGATTGGCGTAAGTCGGAGCAACATTTATTGCAGCCGTAGATGTTTGTTTGTAAATATTATCATTAACCAGCTTTTGTCGCAGCCACAGATATTTGTTTGTAAATAGTGTCATCGAAGTCAAGTAGACTATACATTGGTATATTACATTTTTTTTCCTTTTACATGACTTCTTAAATAAATAATCAATCATTATATGTGCTATTATATGTTTGAAGTGTTTTAGAAGTGGGAATATCGCTAGTGGTTTTTGTATTATTTTTTATGTTTATATTCTTAGGAGATATATCAGTACAATTACAAGGTTTATTAGAATTAGTGAGGGGTGCATTAAGCTCGGGGGAGGGGTAATCTAGTTATTATTATGGGTGTTTCTATTTAAGTAAAATTTATCTAGTTTTGTATTATTCATGGAAGATATAATAGTAAATAAGTTATGGGTTAGGTTAAATCCAATAGTAATGGTTTTATATTTAATTATTTCATTAAATCTCTTATTAGCATTATTAACGTGTTTATGAATAATCTTGAATATTGATTTAATTATATTGTCTTTAATTTTATTTCATATGGAATAATAAGCCAAATTTTAGTCGATTTATCAGTGTTATTATTAATTATAGGTGTATTATAATCTGTTTTAGATTTCTTATTTTTAATTGAGTTAGTGCGTACGCAATTCTTATTAACTGTTTGATTATCATAGTATTTATTATGAATTAATTTGTTATTATCTATATCTTAGGTTTATTATTTGATGTAGTATTAGTTTTTTCCATCTTTATGTTTAGAGATATTAATTTTGTTTGCAATGATGTCATGTTTATTACCAATATCTATTTCATTTTCATATGTATTCTGTTTATTATTTACGGAATTATAAATGTTATCAGTTTTATTTTTTAGCTTGTATTTAGTTATGTTCATATCATTAATACTATTACGTTTGCAATATCGTATTTTATTTTTATATCCAGCGTTAAATAAGGCTATATTTTAGTGTTGAGCATGTTTATTGAATACATCTTCATTGGAAGATAGATAATTTATTTCTTTACTAATGTGACTTTTTATCGATTTATGTATCTTAAGTTGCAGTTGGGTTTTGTAAAAGGTTCATGTAAAGCAGTTGCTAAAATAAAGTTAGCATTCAAAAAAATGTATGAGTTATTATCTCTCTTGATAGTAATACACTGACCATATCTTTTAAACGATTTGTATAAATTGTTTTTAATTATAGAATTACCATGTATGTATCAACGTAAACAGACTGATATTTGTTGTTTATTAGAAGCGTCGAAAACTTGTATTCTACAATATAAATAGGCTGGTTTCTCAGACTTGTAAGAGTAATTTCCAGTAATTCTGCTGTTTTATTTGCAATTTTGCGTCCGTAAACATATCATCTTATTTATATCGTAGAATACACACACACATATGCATATGTCTGTATATATGTATGCATGTATGTATGTATGTATGTATGTATGTATGAATTCAAAGAAAAAATTATTAAATAGTGTAACTGGTATTGATGTAGTGACATATGAGATTTTATTGAGGTAAATATAGGCGGTGAGGACTGATTAAATTTACGTTGACAAACATAATTTGGAAATTTCATATCCTAGGTCCTAGATTATCCACATATGGGTGCACATTTAATGTTCTTCCTAGAGGTAAGATCAACATGTTTGATGCTCACCGCCCGATAACATTTTACCAGTATATATATATATATATATATATATATATATATATATATATATATATATATATATATATATATATATATATATATATATACAGTGATGCTTTGCTATAGCGTCGTATATTATCGACTGCTATTTCGAGTAAATGTTAGAGTTGCAAAAGAACTGGTCGCAAGAGTTCACACAGCAGAACAAAATTACGAATGTCAAACGTTAAATATCCCCGAGCGCTCTCAGCAGAAATGAAATTTGAGCCCCAAATAAGAAAATTCTTACAATTCTTATGCGTAAAAACAAAGGGAATGCATATTAAATTTCATATGGATAGTGCAAGGGATATTTCAATAATAGATATGAACATACAGAAGAAAATAGGGAAACCTATGTTGAGAAAAATAGCGAAATCTGCTCGTAGGGTGACACGTGACAAATTACATTTCATAGGTGAAATTTAAACTAATGTCACATTCCGAAGGAAAACATGCAAGGTTAAAGTCTTCGTCATTAAAAATGCAACCGGTCTGTCGGGTCTCGATTAGTTAGAATTATTTGATTTATGGGACCTTCCCATAAATCTCTATTGTAAAAACTTAAATGATTTTCCCTCTAAAAATAATTGGTCTGAAGAGTTAAATGGAATTTTTTTTTTTTAATTCTGCAAGTACTCTCGGAGAAACTAGGTCTATGCACAACGGTCCATGATACATATCGACTACGCTGAACCAGTGAACGGCGCATAGTATTTAATCGTTGGTTCGTAAAGAGATTTGTTAGTTATTTACATTGTTTTTACGGTTGTCTCGTTATCTTATTTATTGTACGTTGCAAATTACGATGTAGCATCTGTCTGTCGTTAGTTCACAACGAAAAGAAAAAGTGCCGCGTGCAACGAACAATACTAACTTAAATGTCGGGCAACATTTAAGGTACAACAGCTAAAAAAGGAGGAAAAGATGTTGGAGAGAAAACAATGAAAATAAAAAAAATTCCACTTCCTCACAGTAGACGAAATCTCAAAAGGAGAGATGTTGTAATGAGCGTTATGACGTCTCCTTGCGAGGTATAGACCGGTCCGAGTAAAGTATATATAGTAACCATCCGAGGAAGTTCAACAGTTCAAATTTCTGAGTAGAGAGAAGTTCGTGTTTGTTCGCAGTGAAGTTGGAAGGTGTCGATTGGTTATTTTATATGGAATATTGAATGCTGATTCGTAAAGAGATTTGTTAGTTTGTTACATTGTTTTTCCTGTTGTCTGGTTATATTTATTGCACGTAACAAATTATGTTACAACACAACCTCACATGTCAAATTAGCTATTTGTTGTTAATTTAATTGATATATTAGCATAAAAATAGAACAAATTACACGTTTAAGAAACACATATGTGACTGGGTATTATTTTCATTTATTCATTCTACGCCAAGGAGTCAGAATATAGACATGTCAACGAGGATAATTACAACAGATCAGCACAAAACTGGTTCGGTGGAATCATTTATCTATCTTTGTAAAATCCTTAACTGTAAAGGTAAATGTTGTCGACATATTGGAATAAAGACGTTTTAATATGATTTTTGTTACAAATTAATCATATATGTATATGCCGTTTCGTAAGTCAATATGACACCGTTAACATACTGGATTTTATTCTGATTGTATATACCTACATTTACTCAAATCAAATTTGTGTTAACTAAAACATGATCATTATTTCGAACAAACGGTAGTAAAATGCAGTCTGTTATCTCAGATATTTGACTCCTTCGTGTAATCAGCTACTCCGTGATAACCTTTGATACTTAAAGAGAAATACATTACCGTGTATATTCTCAAACAGGGAAGGAAATTATTAATAATTTAATCTCATATTAAATTGAAATATTTCAATTTAATATTTTGATATTTTGATAATTCTCGCCTACTAATCAATTTCAGTATTTCATATAAATTTTTAACGTTGAATCTTACGATATTGTTTTGATATTCATGGCCTATATACAGGTGTATTAGTTACAAATAATATATTTCCTGCGATAGCTGCCATCGCTCAACATGACATAGTGACAATGATTTTCTTTATGCTTCTGTTAGAAATATACATTCTGTACAGTGCATTTCACTTAAGTGAGACACAGATCTATGAAGAGTTTTTCACAGAATCAAAACACGAAAAAGGAAAGTTTTTAAAGGTTGTTGTATGTTTTCATGCTATGGCATATGAAGTCACATATTTAATAAAGAACATGGAGATAACATAAAAATATGTCTATAAACCTTTAATTTTTATTTAACTACTCTTTTTGAGGGTTTTTAATCTAAAGAAAGAATAAACTGAATTGATTTCATCACTCATAATATAGATTTTATGATTTGTAAAATGCAAATATAATTGTCATTCGTTAATGACCTATTGGCATCGATTCAATTGAATGAAACCTCAATAATATTTTTTTTTATATCAGGTACCTTTACAAAAGAAATTATTATTTCGATGGAATATTCCTCACAAAATTCACGAGCTCTCCTAATCTTGTTAAAGGGATTTTCACGTGTTATTCATATTCCATCTATTTGTATATATTCCTGCTTGTGTTGCGTGACAACTAAATTGCATCGAAGAGTAATCTGATATAATAATACAGAGTTTGTATGTGGGGTGGGGTTTGTGTGCGCGCGCTTGCGTGTGTATGTGCGTATTTGTGCGTATGTTTCTGTTTGTCTGTGCGCGTATGTTCTTATGTATTCGAAAACTGAGTTGCCGATTTTGACGTGTCAGGTATCGAAACATTCAGTAACCTTTCAGCTACCAAATGAAGTTAGTTTTTTGCACAATATCTTTTTTACTACACGAATAACCTCAAAAATGAATTCGGGTCGCACAGTTTTGAGGTTTTTAGCTTAAGGAAGCAACTCGGATTCCACAAATCTTATGCCTTAGATAGATCATAATGAGAAAATGTTTAAAATACATAGAGTTTTACCAGGGAATGAAACGTAGAAGATAATGCCAACTTTATTACTATTATTTAATTGAAAATGTTTTAATGTGAAGTATGTTTGCCTGTGTTTTGCTTAGTCTAGAGTAGAATCTGTTGTAGCAGTTCCATCGCATTTTTTTTTTTACTGAACATACTGTAAATCTGTGTCTTTATTTTGATGAAAGTGTGCGCGCGTGTGTGTGTGTGTGCAGGCGCATGCGGTTTTGTGAGTGTTTGTGTGTGTATGTTTTGCTGTGGTGAAAAATAATTTTCTCAGAATAATTTGCAGAATAATTTTTAAAGAAATCTGGACATGTTTGTTACTGCAAATTACAACTCCAAATTACAATTGTTATTTGTTGGGTGTCAAATTGACTGCGAGGTACATATAGTGTTATCTTATTGAGTGCAAGTTGAATACGAAGTTTTGAACCCATTATCTTGTGGTTAATAATCCATTTCCTTAAATTCGAAGCCATTAATTCTTTAAACGTTATTTTACTGGGTTTAGTTTTTCGACTGTCACCATGATGCGGTATCACCTTAAAAAATTTAATTGATCATACAGACCTCAGTGCGTATTTCAATCTAGCATTTATTTTACAGATCTCTGCTTGGTGAACTTTGAGACACAATGGTACAAAATACACGATGAAATAACAAATGTAAACACACACTCACATATTAGGTGCAAGAATGTTTGTGTACTTGAGAAGTTTGCTTCCCAGCCACATGGTTCCACGTTCAGTCCCTCTGCATGGTACCCTGAGCAAGTGTTTTCTAGGCCTGACGCAGACCTCTGACTTAGTCGGAAACTGCTGAATTTTTCATCAGAAAATAACCTATAAATATCCTCGTGTGCTGTTTCTGCCCATAAGAAGGGAACACAAAATACGCCTGGGCAATGTCGGGGTGCGTTGCCCAATTATATATCAAACTAAGG
Source organism: Octopus bimaculoides (assembly GCF_046866305.1). Lineage (NCBI taxonomy): Eukaryota > Metazoa > Mollusca > Cephalopoda > Octopoda > Octopodidae > Octopus > Octopus bimaculoides. The sequence continues at coordinate 52,767,163 of NC_142934.1, read as the reverse complement.
CTAGATCTATATTTATCACAATTATTAACAGTATGGTATTTTTTCTGCACTACCGTTATTAACTGTAGAGTTATTCTTTTCCTCGCTTCCTTAGAAATTGGAAATATGAATTGTACATGGAGTTAATACGCCTCAAAACGAAATACACTTGACTGAAAATCTTGTATATCTTTGATCAATTGAAATTTTCCCCATTGCGTAGTGCTCCAACAGTTTATACAGAGTAGTGTAAACATACTGTGGTAGATATATGTATTAAGATATGGAATAATGTGCTCGCATTTATGACACATTTCCCCATTCGTGTCGCAGACGAGATACTAGAAAATGTTTGACGCTTTGACTCTTGTTAGCGCCAAGTTTTAACAAGTTATATAACTACAGGTAAATAAATAAATAATATATATATTTTTCACATATACACATATATACATATATTATCCACATACATATATACACATATCTTTATGTATACAGTGGTTGGACAAAATAATAGAAACATCTTAAAATTTCAAACAAATATATTTTGATATGGGGAAGGACCACCTTTGCCAGTAATCACAGCTTGAATTCTACGAGGTACAAAGTTTGAATTGTTTGCAAAGGAATTTCTGTCCATTCTTCAACTAAAATCGTCTCCAGTTCTTGTAGTGATGATGGTGGAAGATATCGACTCATTATTTGTTTTTCTAAAATGCACCATACATGTTCAATAATATTGAGATCTGGGGTCTGTGGTGGACAGATAAGATGTTCAACTTCACTAGTATCGTCATCGTGCCATTCAGTAAGAACTTTAGCTGTGCATTATCATCCTGAAAATTTGGTGCAATATCATCCTGAAAGGTTGCGCTTCCCTCCGGAAACTGTTCTGCAACCAGAATTTGATCAGATAAAATGCTTAGTCTTGACTATTAATTCTACCATAAAGGGAAACCATTGGGCCGGCATATTT
>NC_142934.1:52651208-52761208 GCF_046866305.1 Octopus bimaculoides | reverse complement strand
CAGATGGTCTTGTTAAGTTGCTTGGAGTCTGGTTTGGACAGGATTACCAGACGAAGGAGAATTGGAGTGAGGTAGAAGATAGGTCCTAATCTGGACCTTGTCTGCAAGGGCGCTATCCCTGAAAGGGAGGGGGAAGGTGGTGCAGCTGTATATTGCATCTGTTACCACCTACTTGCTCTGATTCATGACTTAGCTAGTTGGCACGTCTTTTCTTCCGCTTTTTGTGGAGGGGAGAAAATTTGCTTGTAAGGCACTCTGTTTTCTGCCAAGAACCGCTAAAGAGTGGGTTAGGGATGCCGTGGCTAATGCTGTGCAGTCATGCGCTGAAGCTAAAGCAACTCTGGCCCTATCCGGGTGGTGACCAAGTGAGAAATTCGTTGGCGGAGGAATTCTTTCCACGACTGGCCTCTTTGGAGAACTCAAACACGACTTCATCAAAAGACGTAACACGACTGAGTGGCAAAAGGAGTGTCGACAGGCATAAGGCGTGCAAGGACGGCAGCAGGAATACCACCTCGATATTCTATAGAGGACTGGTAGAGTTTAAGAGGGATGACGTCCTAGGGGAAGGTCCGTGAATCGATGAGGGCCAGCTAGCCATGCTGCTTCAAAGGACTTTGAGGCCAGGGTACCTGGATAACTACTAGAAATCCCTGACTTAGCAGCGCTATAGGAGTGCGTTAACAGTTCGCCACAAGTTGTCTAGGCATGGAATTCTGTGCCACCGGCATGCCCAAGGTGCAGACAGGACGATGAAACCTCTTGTACAGTGCCAGGAGATTTCGGGCATGACAATTTACGTAGAACAGGTGCTGTCTCATCTAGGAAGAATACAGCTATCTTCTGGGTTCATGATCGAGACTGTACCGCCACCCAGACTATGAAAGGAAGGTGAGGCATCGTTTTTCATGCACAGTCGCAGTATTGAAAGAGTGTATATTGAAAACTAGAATGAAAGGAGTCGTGACGGAAATTTTCTTCGTATGCTATATTACTTCAGATATCAGCCGAAGAACAAGATAGGGCTGGGGAAGAGACATCTGTCACGAAGTATATTGGGAGAAGATGGAAGGGAGTGGCAAAGAAGTTGGGTATGAATGACCCTACTTAATCTATCAATTATAGAAAAGTATGGTGTAACCGCTGGGCTTCATGGTCAAGGGTAAACTTGTACAACTTGTAAATTTTTAAAATATAACGTTCGTCATCATATCTTTAAAAACACTTTAAAAAGAACTCATAAACGTACTATTTGTCTGTGACGTCCTATATAATTATATTACGATAGATAATTACCGTAATAAACAATCATCTGTTATGTACATCTCATCGACAAGAGTCAATAAACTCGATACATCTATGTCTGAGATTCTCAAGAATGGGCGACACTGAACGAACGAGATGTTTTCACACATCTTTACCATGAGAGAAAGTTCTTCTCCACGGTAACTGCAGTGTATTTGCCTTTAGCAATTGAAATATGTGACAAACATACAAATTTCAACTAACCTAAATTGTGGATCTCCCTCTATCTCTCTCTCTCTCTCTCTCTCTCTCTCTCTCTCTCTCTCTCTCTGTATATATATATGTATATATATATATATATATATATATATATATATATATATATATATATATATATATATATATATATATACACACACAAACACATACTCACACATATACAGTGGTGTTCAATACTCATCATCGAATAAATTCACAGTAAGAGCTCAATTTAATAACACGTTGTTCAGCTCCAACAGGTTATCAGCTTTCAGTAACTTCAAGTTCGCCCTTTCTGTATACCGTTCCATAGTATACAAAATCAATCTTTAAAGGCAACATATTTAACACAAACGAAGGAAAGTATACAATACAAGTTAAATTGATGATTTTTCATCTTGTATTCTGTAATATTTGCAAGTAACGGATTACAGGAGAGAATTCGTGCCATTTTGGAGTCATCTTTTCGACGGCGTTATTACGTACCGCTACCCCTCTTCACTGAGATGAGACCCTTCTTACTAGATCTACTATCTTTATTCCGTGTCCTTCTAGCCATTGGTTATCATCTCTTTATATCAAATGCAGTGATTTGCCTGATTTACATCTTTGTTCATGTTTGTATGTTTGTGTGCTCCTATATATACACATATTCATATACATATATGTGCGTGTTTGTGAGTGTGTGTGTGTGTGTGTGTGTGTGTGTGTGTGTGTGTGTGTGTATGTTTGCGTATATGCACGCTAGTCTCCACACTCTCAAATTGACATGTAATAATGGGTTGAAAACAGAGTTGCCAAAAGTGACGCCTTGTAAAAAGAACTATTTAACTTCTTCTAGATTACCACAGGTATCAGTGTGAAATCTGAGACTTAGTAGTTTTTAATCACGCACCAAAGTACTTACTAATCAATTATTATAACAATAATGAGTAAATATTTATATCGAATACATAAAGGATTAGACACGTGCATGCGTGTATATTCCGCGTCTAATGCTTCTGAGCGTGTACGTGTGTGTGTTTGTGTATTTTATAATATACTGTCGATTTCAGCAGAAATGTTACAACTTTTCTACGAATAAAGATGTATCATTTCGTATATCAGTAAAGGGTATGTTACTGTATGACAAATTAAGATAGAAGAGGAAATTCAAAGAATATGACATAGTTTCAATGCATAAAAAAAGAGGACAGATATTCATTCATTTAATATCTGGCTTCCTTCTACATGTATTCTTCCTACTCTGTTAATTTCTCATAATACACATTTCCTCTTTATCCTCAAATATATCACTCCGTACAAAAATATCTTTGATAGACGTATGCATTGGTGGCATCAAATACATCCTTCCTAGCTTAACTGTATGAGAAAAAGAAACTGTTATATTGATTTCTGCATTGACGCAGCAGGTGTCATTCTTAGTGTATAAGCATGATCAGAACACAGTAAATCATTTCTAGCGCTGTTATCTGATTCTTGTACAAAAGAGCTGTCATCCTTTTTCCTATTTTCTTTCTCCCGTGGTCCTTGGTGATGTTTCATACCATCTGTTACTTTCATAAAACATTTTCTTGAATAACAAGCAGCAGCTGGAAGTTTGAATTGCGCAATATTGCAAAACGTGCTCAATTATTTATAGAAGAAATAGTTTTTATTCATATCTCAGTGCAAACGTGCGCGCGCGCGCCTACACATACACACACACACACACATATAAATACATACATACATATATGCTTACATACATAATTTATCTATCTATCTATCTATCTATCTATCTATCTATCTATCTATCTATCTCAAAATACGTAGAGAGCACAGTAGGAGAGGAGAATATAAATATAGAGAGAAATAAGAATTAGAAGGAATAAAGAAAAATATAAGGAATAAAGAAAAATATAAGGGAGTGAGACGAATGAGGAATTTAATCAAAGCCTTTTGACCGGTAGTATTTAATGGGGCTGCTTTGGCCGAATCAAGGAAATTAGTAAGGGGAGTTATATTTCAGGAAAAGATAACGTGGAGGAAAGAAGGTGGGAAAATGTTTTGGGTCAAGGGGGAGAAAAATGTCTATGCATGAAGAAAACAAGAGAGGAAGGGGAAGAAGTGCGACGGCTTCTAATGGTTTTCATTGGAGGAATGTATATTGTGTGTTGTGTACGTGTTTATAGTATGAAGTAGTTGAGGTGTATGTTGGCGCATGTACTTGTAATTTTACGAAGGGAGGGGTAGGAGGGAGAGACAGGTGAAATAAGAGAAATTCTTTCTTTTTAATGATAAGGAAAAATACAGAGAGAAGTATGTAAATTATAGTGGTAGCGAGGGTAGATACGAGGACAAATTTACAAAGGTTGAATGCAAGGAGGTGTGGAGTTGTTATTTGTATTTTGAGAATAGATTTAGTGATCGATGTTTGCAGGTAAATATTATATTGCTGCGTTCATGAAGACGATTTAGGATTGCAAAATAACTAAGACCTAAGTTATGCAGAGATCACACTTGTTATTATACCTGCTGTATAGCTAGGTGTGGGTGACTATGGACCACTTGAGAGTGTAAGGAGTCTATTGATAAGCTGAAATAATGATGAACTGTTGAAGTTTGTTTGGAACTTGAAATTGGAGTAGAGGTTGTTCAGTCTGGCTTTTTAGGTGGTGCTACATGAGCCGATATATATGTAGTTACAGTTGGCAGTTGATATCGTACGCTTATAATCGACATTGTTTTTTTGTGAGACGGTGGTTATCTAAAGACAGGAAGGTGGGAGTCTGAAGCTGCACAGGTTTTGCAGGGGGTAGTCCGGATGAACTTTTGAAGGGATTGCTATTTAGTGAGAAACCGGTGTTAGGTTCGTTATTATAGTTGGTGTTGTGAGTAGTATTAAGATTAGTAGAAATTCTAAGCTTCACGACATACATATATATTTATACATTGCAGGAACATTTCTGCACAAATATGTTTATATACATATAAGCATGTATGCATAAGGGCACATGAATGTGTGTGTGCGTGCGTGCGAGTGTAGCGTGGAATATTTCACTGTCATATATGACGTCCATTAAACTGGAACACGCTGTGTTCAAAACATTCACACATATATATGTATGCCTATATATGTCGCTGTTATCATATATGTGTTCATGTTAACAGTTTGTGATTCGTGACTGATTCGTCTTCTGATATTCAGGAATTTCTTAGATATTTAATGATCTCTTCATCTACATAAGACATACTTTGCATGATTTGAAATCAGAATTCAGTCTACTATAGTTCAGTCTACCATAGTTCAGTCTACCATAGTGTACGTGTCTGTATATCATTATAATTGCATATCTTATATAATACTAAATATTCAATAATTGATTTGTTAAGTAGCATTTCATTGCATACGTGCAATTATAACAACTGATATCTTATCTATAACATTTCGAACGTTGATTCGAGACATATTTCCAGGATAATGATGTAAAGCTTGTTATAATTGGTTGTTACGCAATATATAATTTAGTTACTACAATGACGAGTTTTAAGTTCATAACTTATGTTTTATTAAACTGCGATTTACTTTAGCATAGACATACATAGTTACACTCATGTCTACACACACACACACACACGCACGCACGCACACAAACACAAACACACATACACACACACACACATATGTATATATATATATATATATATATATATATATATATATATATATATATATATATATATATATATATATATATATACATATGTATATATATATATGTGTGTGTGTATGTGTTTTCAGCGTTTACAAATAACGCGGAAAAATTAAATACTTAATAGGGTAGCAAAATTTCACACAGATACCAAGGATGTGACAGCCTACTTATAAAGGTAAAAACTCCAGGTTTAGGTGAAATGTTCTTAAATAATATAAATAAATGAAGTTAAACGCAAGTATTATTTAAAGCTTTTTACTTCCGACATATGTTTCGAAGAAAACATTGGTATTATTCCAGAAGGAATAAAATGGTGTAAAACAATTCAATCTTCTCATTAGAGAAAGAATGGAACCTAATACATCAATAACACATTTTTACAGAATGCGATGACTGCGTATATGATGAAGGGAACGCTAGCAAGTTTTAAAAAAAAACCTTAGTAGATACAACATCAAGGTAGTTCATAGAACGAGGAGGGGGGGGGGAGAAGGAAAGACATTAACAGAAAACTAATATTGGAGAGTGCAGAGCGATTGGTAAATTAGAATAAAGCTTAAAGGTATGGAAGTAGATATATTTAGTGGAAGTGAGATGTAACAAGACAGTCAGAAGTGGAATTTTATAGAATGGTAGAAATCAGTTATCACTCCACTATTAGTTCTCTGCTAATTTCTTTCTTTCTCCTCCGCTTTCTATAAACTACCTTGACGAAGTATCTACAAACAATTTTTAATACAAATTTGCTAGCGTCCCCTTCAACATATACGCAGTCATCACATTCTTTAAAAATGTCTTATTGATGTGTTTGATTTATTTGTTTCCATGATCAGAAGATTGCATTGTTTTACACCATTTTATTTCTTCTGGAATAATACCAATGTTTTCTTCGAAACATATGTCGGAAGTAAACAGATTTGAATAATATTTACGTTTAATTCCATTTATCTATCTATCTATCTATCTATCTATTTATCGATCTATATATATATATATATATATATATATATATATATATATATATAAATTTAGTAAATGGTGTAAAACGCATATGTTAAATGGATTCTTTTATTTCCAACATATGTTTCGAAGGAATAGGTGATGTTGATAAGGATGTAATCTTCTCTTCGGGGAAATGCTTGGGAACCAGCTTAACCGTAAGACATGTTCAATATGCTGTGCTCAATTAACCTTATTCACTTGATCTCATACTTCTTTGTACATCCATATCATTCATTTACTGCTTTCACTTTATTCAGCAAAAATAAGAGTTATTTATCATGTTCCAAGTTACATTAGTGGCAGTATTCTAAGTCTACGAATTCCATTTATCAACTTAAACTTTCTTAGAAACATCTAAAATTCTGAAAACAATCCTAGTTCACTTGTTTACCTTCATCGTAAGATGAATCCAAAACATTTAAATATTCTCCTCTCTCTGCTCTATGACGTATAAATTACTGAACAATATAACATTCTAATTCATCTCTTGGAAAACCCTTGCACTAACAGATATAAAACGTGATCACCGAAGTAAACTTTGGTAATAATATTAACTTAGTCTTTACAAGTAATTTTTAATCCTTCAACCCCTTCTTCTTGCCCCTTTTATTTACATCTAACATAACAACATAATCCATTTCTGTAGATTACTAGACCACCCATTACCTTTATTAATTGTCAATCATTTAATATCTTACTAATTAATAAAAGCATCACTTTCCTATACATATAGCACTGCTTTAATATCAATCACCACACAGCTACCGTGTGTACATATGTACTAAGGGGTGTATGCAAATGCATGTATGCGCCCATGTGTATACATATATATATATATGTGTATGTATATATATGTATATGTGTGTATATAGATAGATGTGTGTATATATATATATATATATATATATATATATATATATATATATATATATATATATACATATGTATACAAGTGTATGTATGTATATATGTGTGTATGTGTGTGTATATATATGCGTATATATATATATATATATATATATATATATATATATATATATATATATGATTACACATATTTATGTCAACAATACTTGTATAAATACAAGATTAACCCCCCCCCCGCCATTTACGGTTCCATTATAAATAAAACATTCCTCTCCAATTTTTATCAGATCTAAATTATCTTATTATATCCCAATGTTATGCTCTAAATTTCCTTTCTTCCTTCTGTTCTTCCCTTCTTGTCCAACGCACTGTCTAGTATCGTTCCAACCTCCAACGGCTTTTTCAAATAAATTACGTAACAATCTTCTCTAACTACAGTTATCATATTCGGTTAAAATGTCTTCCGGTTAAGCTGGTGCCCATGCATTTCTCTGAAGAGAAAATTACATCCTTATCAACATCACCTTTTCTATGGAAGGTGTAATTTGTAATCTTCGAAACATATGTTGGAAATAAAAGAATCCATTTAACATATGCGTTTTACTCCATTTACTAAATGTATATATTTATTCAAGTACCCAAAATATCAAGGAGTTTCTACCTCATAAACAGGAGTTACACCACAGTCATTTTGTGATCTTTGCTACCCTGGTATCTATTAACCAATTTATTTTGTCCGAGTTAATTATTAGCTTAGAGCAAATAAATACATATAATATATATATGTATATATATATGTATATATATATATATATATATATATATATATATATATATATATATATATATATATATATATATATATATATATATAGTGGTGGTATGTTGTCAACTTAATGTGACAGTCCCATGAAAGAGAGTAACACTACTGCCATTTAACTCTAGGAAGCACCGCATCCTGTCGGTCTTGATACATTTCCTGTTTACTTATGTTTACAAAGTGGGATATAAGCACCTCCACCGAGCAAAGCCAGCATCCAGAGATTAGTGTCTGAGTCATTACTCGTCATCAGTCTGGAGTAGTAAGGCTTGCTAGCTGTCGATGAGTATCTGCCTCTGCAAACATAAAAATTCAAGTGAAATACAGTTATTGATTTCGAAAATAGAAATAACACATTTCTAAATCTCTCAGTGATTTATAGAGTAGTAACACTATAAAATGATGTTATGTTGTCAACCAAATGTGAGAGTCCCATGAAAGAGAATAATACTACTGGTATATGGTCCTAGGAAGCAACGCTTCCTGTCAGCCTTGACACATATCCTGTGTCCTTATGTTGACAAAGGGGGAGATAATACATTTCTAAATCTCTGAGAGATTTAGAAATGTATTATTCATATATAGATATAGATATAGATATATAAGAGACCAAACGTGCACGTACGCCGCTATATGTATATATAGAAAAAAATGGAACAAGAACGTAACATCGACAACAAAACATCCAGACAATTAGACGATACAATAAAAGGACAGGAAAAAGCAAGGACAGGTCATTCGGAGCTTTTTTATGTCAGTCGAGTCCCGGATCGTCGTTGCATTCTCGGCCGGTTAAAATCGAGGCTACTCCAATCTGGCCGGCCCCAAGAAAATCTAAGCTAAGGGCACTAGATTCTTTGGAAGAAATCAAGCGAACGTATCCGAAAACAAGGACGAAAAATATGGAAAACTGGTACAAAATTACAAATACAAACAAGAGGTGTCTTTCAACTAAGGACAAATTGAATTAAACTGGTGTGTGTGGAAGTGAAGCCTTACGGCAGGAACATTAGAATTGATAGTCATGGGAATGAATATAAGAAGTGCTACACGGATGGTAGTCGAACCAAGTAAGAAAGGTCAAGCATGGCAGAACACCGGTTACGTGGAAAGAGAGGAAAGAGGTACGGGAAGAAGGATTGAAGAATTAGCGAGAGACGAGAAAGAGAAAAAGAAAGGAAAAGGCCAGAATGAATTAAAAGAGAAGGGAAAGTGATGACATTGAAGACAAGGCCAAAAAATGTTGGTGAAGGGGAGTGAGAAAAAGAAAAATGGAAAGAACGAAGAAAGTATGAAGGGGTATAAAAGAAAGAGCAAAAGAGTCGTACAGAATATATATATATATATATATGTGTGTGTGTGTGTGTGTGTGTGTATGTGTGTGTGTGTATATATATATATATATATATATATATATATATATATATATATATATATACAGGAGTCCAAAACTGTACGTACGTCGCAAGAAGTATATTATAGAAAAAAAAACAAACATGGAACAAGGACAACTGTTCTTAGCTGGTACAATTATAATCGATCCTGAGGAGACACCTAGCTTTGATTTGATGTCTGAATTTCGAGAGTCGAATCTAAATTTGCAAAGCATTTTATTCAACACGTTGAATCCCCGCATTCTTATGATGAATATTTGTTGGAAGCTTTGTCACAAGGCCTGAAATTACGGGAGATGGAGTCGGAAGATTCATCGACTTCAGTGCTTCACAGGTATTTATTTTATCGATCTGGAATGGATGAAAAGCAAAGTCGACCTTGGTGGATTTTGAACTCAGAACGTAGCGACCGGCGAAATGCTGCTAAGCATTTTGCTCGGCGTGCTGAGAAGTCTACCGGGTGTTAGGTAATAATATTGGTTTCAAATTTTGGCACACGGTCATCAATTTCGAGGAGGAGTAAGTACTTATTTCATCTCTCCCGAAAATATGAAATCAAAGTCGATCACGGCGGAATTTGAACCCAGAAAGTAAAAACGGACAAAATGCCGCTAAGCATTTTGCTGGCATACTAATATAATATGGATATTACTTTATAATATTGCTTACAAGTTTTGACATAAGGACAATAACTTTGCGGGAGGTGAAAAGTGGACCCAAGCCCTCAACCATTACATCCTTTATCGACCTCGAAAGGATGAAAAGCAACGTCGACCACGGTGGAATTCTAACTCAGATTGTAAAGAGGGACGAAATGCTGCTAAGCATTTTGCACGGCGTACTAGCAATTCTTCAGCCGCCATATCACTTTATGCCATTAATAACGTTATTGATATCATTTGATATATCCTTAATAATTAGTGTTGTTATTATTGTAAATATTTCTCTCCTTATGAGAAATATAATCAGCAATTTTATTTATTTTTACTCGCTATTGCAGTCTTAAACATAGTAGACATTGTTCAATAATAATAACAATGTTCTTTGATGTTTTGCATGAGGCCAACAATTTTCTAGCGAAGAGATAATCGTTTTCATCAACCCCAGTACTTGGCCGGTACTTTATTTCATCGTCCACCCGTGGGATGTAAAGCAAAGCTGACCTCGGTATGATTAGAACACAGACTAGAAAGTCGGAAGAAATACCACAAATCATTTATTCTAATAGATCAGTGAGGCAGCACACCGTGTTAGTTAATTAAGAATACAAATTCACATACAATAATTTAAACTAAACACTCTGTTGGACAGTTAATTTTCACGCTTGCACAAAAGTGACCAAATTCGGCCAACTACAAAGCTTTCAGTTTACTATTCATATAACCTTCCCCTCTGGCTCAGTCCCTCACGCACTCTTCCAATTTCTCTCTCTTCCATTCACTCTCTCTCCCCTACTCTCTCTCTTTCTGTCTGTCTCTATTTGTATGTGTACCCTTCTCTCTAGTCCTTAAGTTTCCGGCTTCTCTTCTTATTTATTTTCATCCAACAAATATTAACATACGCCAAAACGCTTTAATTAATTGAACAGTTCTATCAAATTTGCTTAAAGCAACTTATTCAAACGCCTACAGAATGCGAGAACCTTCCAACTTTAAACTATCTCAGGAGACTATCGGTATCACCACTTCCTTACTCATTATTAATACAGCTAAGTTTCTATCATATGTTCATTCTTGCCTTCATATATTCAGTCTTCCATAATATATTCAGTCTGGCCTTCAAAGAAATAGAAAATGCAATAAATCAATTATATAACACTAAGGTTAATAAAAGGAAGACATCCAGGCATGTATGACTAATTGTCTCAGTCATTTTGATTGTGGATTGTGGGTATGGTGGATGACCACATTTGAGTTGAAGAAATCTACCCTTGGATTTTCTTTGTAATTTTGATACTCTGTTTTGCCGAACCGCTATGTTTCTGGAACGTGAAAGAACCGTCATCGGTGGTCGAAAGGTGTGGTGTACAAAGACACAAACATACAGATCTATAAATACATATATACATATACACACATACATATATATGTATATACATCCATATGTATATATATATATATATATATATATATATATATATATATATATATATATATATATATATATATATATATATATACAGGGGTTGGACAAAATAATGGAAACACCTAGTATCATATCATAATAACGAGATATATATAAAACCGCCAAAAGATCTTTTATTTTTATGTTTTTGATATATTATTAGAGTTGCTTAAAACGTATTGCTAAAATTGCTGTTTGTTTTCAGATATCATCAGGAACATTTAATTAAAATTCATTAAAATGACAGATCTATCGGAAATTCAAAGAGGTCAAATTGTTGGTGCCCGTATGGTAGGCGCTAGCGTAACGAAAACTGCCGAAATGTCTGGTGTATCAAGAAGTACTGTCACTAAAGTGGGAAAAACCTCCTCATCGAAACAAAACACCGGAGAAAAAACCCAAAACTTTCAGATAGAGACCGTCGGACTCTTACGCAAATTGTTAGAAAGGATCACAATAGTACAGCTCCCAAAATTACTGTAGAGCCTAATGACCACCTCGAGAATCCAGTTTCCTCAAGAACTGTTCGCCGGGACCTACACAAAGCCGGATTCCACAGGAGGGCTGCAATCAGAAATCCACTACTTTCAAAAACAAACGTTGCAAAGCGTTTAGTGTGGATTAAAAACCTACACAATTGGTCCCTAGAGCAGTGGAAGAATATATTTTCTTGGACGAGTCATACTTTACCTTATTTCCGACCACCGGCCTAGTTATACCTGTAGAGACTGCCAAAAAAATCATTTCACCCAAACTGCCTTCTTCCAACTTTTAAAAATAGATGAGGACATGTGATGACTGGGGGTGGGGTGTAAATGGCTATATCTTGGAAATCCGCCGGCGCAATGGATTCCCTTTATAGCAGAATTAAGAGTGAAGACTAAGCATTTTGTCTGAGTAAATTCATCCAATGGTTGCAAAACAGTTTCCAGAAGAGAATGCAATCTTTCAGGATGATAATGCACCAATTCACACTATATGGCACGATGAATTTTCTAGTGAAGTTGAACATTTTACCTGGCCACCACAGTCCCCAGATGTCAGTATTATAGATCATATATGATGTATTTTAGAAAAAAACAATAAGGCGTCAACATCCTCAAGCATCATCACTACAAGAACTGGAAATTGTTTTACCTGAAGAATGGACAAAAATTTGTACGAGTCCATACCTCGTAGATTTCAAGCTGCAATTACTGCCAAAGCGTTTAGTGTGGATTAAAAACCCACACAATTGGTTCCTAGAGCGGTGGAAGAATATATTTTCTTGGACGAGTCATACTTTACCTTATTTCCGACTACTGACCTAGTTATACCTGTAGAGACTGCCAAAAAAAATCATTTCACCCAAACTGCCTTCTTCCAACTTTTAAAAATAGATGAGGATCTGTGATGACTGGGGGTGGGGGTAAATGGCTATATCTTGGAAATCCGCCGGCGCAATGGTTTCCCTTTATAGCAGAATTAAGAGTCAATTGGTCCCTAGAGCAGTGGAATACTATTATTTTCTCGTACGAGTCATCCTTTATTGTATTTGCGACCACCGTCCGAGTATACGGGTGCAGACAGCCAAAGGAAGCAGTGGACCAAAACTGCATTCTTCCAAGTGTGAAACATGGAGGACGATCTGTGATGATCAGGGGGGGGGGGATCAATGTTTTCCCTTCATGGCAGAATTAATAGTCATGACTATTTAAACATTTTATCTGATCAAATTTATCCTCTGATCAATTTTTTCCTAAAGTTGTTACTGAATGGTACGATGAACATTCTAGTGAAGTTGAATATCTCATCTGCCCACCGCACTCTCCAGATCTCAATATTATTGAACATTTATGGAGCATTTTAGAAAAACACGTAAGGAGTCCATATCGTCCACCATCATAACTACAAGAAATGGAAACTGTTTTAGTTGAATAATGGAAAAAAAATCATTTGGAAACAATTCAAACTCTGTACGATTCCATACCTCGTAGAATTCAAGCTGTAATTACTGACAAAGGCGGTCGTACCCCAAATTAAAGTAAATTTGTTTGAAATTTGAAATTGTTTCCATTATTTTGTCCACCCCCTGTATATATATATATATATATATATATATATATATATATATATATATATATATAAACATAGGGTAAAAATCAGATATTAATTGATATCGATTTATTACCAGGAAGCTAGCATATTTAAAGAATCCGAGAGATTCAGAAAACATATCTGAAATCTAAGTGGATTAAGGTATATTTTTATATATAGAAAGATGGCCAGTAGGGTGGACATTTAATATGCTAGAAATAGCTCACATGTTGTGTCTACTAAGACCTAGTAGTTCTCAAAAAAACTTCAGCGAAATACCAAACCGTAAGCGGGCAAGGCATTGAAAATTACATATAATTAAAAAGTTATTCGTGCACCAAGGTTTCGGAGTTAAAAATCTCTTACCGAGAAAATCTGCTCCATCTTCAGCACGAACTGCTAGTGGCAATTCCCAGAATCTTATACAAGTTGTTCACCGCTAGAGGCGAACGCGTATATGGTTCTGTTAATTACAACGAACTGGTAAAAATCAAATGTCTTCGTTTTGGCGCGCTAATTTCGGAAATATGTCTGCAGAAAATAGTTACTGCGTAGCCTATATCCAATTTGAGAACTGGGTTATGGTTAATCAAATAAAAACATAGGGTAAAAATCAGATATTAATTAATATCGATTTATTACCAGGAAGCTAGCATATTTAAAGAATCCGAGAGATTCAGAAAAAATATCTGAAATCTAAGTGGATTAAGGTATATTTTTATATATAGAAAGATGGCCAGTAGGGTGGACATTTAATATGCTAGAAATAGCTCACCCTACTGGCCATCTTTCTATATATAAAGATATACCTTAATCCACTTTGTATGTATGTTTGTATGTATTTATAGATGTATACCAAAATTTTGGTAAAACTATTGTATCTGTTATCAAACGTAGCAACATACTCACATGTGAGTTTTTGTATGTATATCGATTTAAATAAGAGCTAAGATCTCATCCATTGTAAATACTTTAATATGACCTATGAGAATTCCGATGCAATATCCATATCGATTCATGAATATTATAAAATATGGAATATTGTATCTCTTCAGGGTCGGATTAATTCAAAGCAGACAGTAAAAATAGACTACGTTCATAGACAACATTCATAGACAACCTATAATTACATGTAAATAAACAAGTTGAAAAGACATGATACGTAATGAAACTGTATAGCATATCGGTGTTGAAACCGTTAGAAGACAAAGTAAATGATAATTAATGCTAATTTTGATGTTATCCTATGAAGTTAGATAACGAACCAGTACGGAATGTTGTACATTTCAATAAAGACCGTTGGACATATGAAAAAACCGTTAGATATTATGAAAATATAAAAACAAATATAAAAAAATATATATATATTTTACATATGTTAATAGTCAAATAGAAGTATATCTAAGAAGTAATGCTAATATATAATATACCATATAATCACCATAAGTATACATAATCTAAATAAGACGTTATATTAAGTTAAGATTTAGAAGTAAAAAGCCTTATATGGTTATTTAAGCCCGATAGATTATGGAAAGTAAATTGTAAAAAATAAGAAAAATAAGCAAATATATATATATATATATATATATATATATATATATACATAAATAAATATATACACATATATAAACACACATACATATATACAAATATATATATATATATATATATATATATATATATATATATATATATATATATATATATATATATATATATATATATATGTATATATATATATATACATAGGGATTGACAGTAACCTGCTTCTCCAACATACTGAGAATTCAGAAATAGCAGTCAAAGAACTACTGATTTCAAAACTACAAATTATTACTCCAGATTGATAGCGATATTTTTGATACACACAGAACAAAAAACAGTAGAGAAGAGTAAAAAAAAACCCTGCCTTTAGTTAATTTAGTACGATCGTTTCACAGTTAAGAGTAAAGAATACTCTATTCTGATCTTCAGCTAAATATTCTAATAAATTTGTTTTGTTCTGTGTGTATCAAAAATATCGCTATCAATCTGGAGTAATAATTTGTAGTTTTGAAATCAGTAGTTCTTTGACTGCTATTTCTTAATTCTCAGTATGTTGGAGAAGCAGGTTACTGTCAATCCCTATATATTTATGATTATAAATGATTTTTACCGAAAAGGTTTTTCATACTGAGCTACCCGGCAAAATTGTTAATTATTAATTTTATTACTAATTGACGATTCCCTGCCCTGCATATCTATAGATAGATAGATAGATAGATAGATAGATAGATAGATAGATAGATAGATAGATAGATAGATAGATAAATATAAATATAAATATAATATTAAAACAATTTTATCGGTTACATTCAAATTGCTGCTATCAAAAATATAAAAAAAATTAGTAAAGGTGAAGATAAATGAATTGCATTAGAATACATTCAAATTGTAGTTAACAAATTAAAGAATAATTAAGTTAAATTACCTTAGTGATGAAGTTTAAATAAAAATTTCTACCAACATTACTAGGATAGATTGATTAAAACGATAGTGTAAAGACCGTAAACAAATATAGCGGTCTCATCGCAAATGATCCACATATAAAATTATGATTGAAAAATTAAGTAATTATTATGATATAAAGTAGTAAGCCAGAAGACTGAACAATATCGAATAATACAATAGATATTTATGAATAAAAATTTTATAGAAATTTAGTTATATTATGAAGAAGATATTATATATCCAAAATTGGCGATGTTAAGCTAAGATTGATGGTCAAGGGGAGGTAAATCTAGCACATTAAAAAAATAAGAGAATTTCTATAGAGGCGAACTGACTGATTTTTTTTTTTTTAATCCAAGCACAATGTTAAATTGATTATGATTTATGAAAAAGCATTTTTTTATAAAATCAACTTAAAGAACACAATTAAGAATATGTAATCTAGATAACAAATGGTGTTTTGAATTACAATATAACATAATACACGAATTTAAGATATCCTCAAATAGTAATCATATGAATTTCAATCTAAATTACACATTAAAATCTAGCAAAATAATATATATGTGTGAGTGTTTATAGGGGGATCTCAACTCATTAGTCAATGTTATTGAATCTATGACAATATTGTAACAATTTAGATTTTTAAAATTTTTTATAATCATATAGAGACCAATAATGGATATTTAATCAAGATAAATAAAAGATTAAATGTTATAACATGCAAAATATGCTAAATTGATATACACTCAACTAGCACCCAACTAAATCTTATCTTAATTAACCATTAAATCTAGCAATATATATATATATATATATATATATATATATGTGTGTGTGTGTGTGTGTGTGTGTGTGTGTGTGTGTGTGTGTGTGTGTGTGTGTGTGTGTGTGTGTGTGTGTGCGTGTGTAAATATATAAAAATAAAAAAATAAAGAGAGCAATGGTAAGGTTGCAGAACTATTTTATGGATAGAGTCGTACAGCTGTTTCTGGGAAGATCCAGTACTTCCCTTCATCGGATAATTTCCGGATTATCCCCACAAGGATTACTTTACACGGATTTCTACACGGATATTTACTACTGGAATGAAACTACACTTCAAGTACTGTTCTCTCTTTATTCAGCACATCACACTCTTTACCACTTCATACTAAAAATATCCGCCTATGGATATAATAATAGATTACATTATTTTTTCTGTCTCCGATGAAGGGAAGTACTGGATCTTCCCAGAAACAGCTGTAAGACTCTATCTATAAAATACTTCTCCAACCTTACCATTGCTCTCTTTATCTTTTTATTTTTATATATTTACATATACACACGCTAATACACGACTTATAATACCCAATCCTGTTCATACAACGACTGGGGCAAACTAGTCGGTATACAGCACTTACTCAGTATTACATGTATCCTCTTGGGTTTCGTTAAATCCAATACCCTCCTCAACCTTATATATATATATATATTTAATATCTAACGGTTTTTTTCTTCGGTCTGAATTTTTTTATTTACTTTCATAAGTCCAACGGTCTTTTTTGAAATGTACAGCGTTGCGTACTGGTTCGTTATCTAACTTCATAGGATAACATCATAAATTTAAATCGATATATATATATATATATATATATATATATATATATATATATTATAATAATAATAATAATAATATTAGGGACAAAATCCAAAATTACAGGTAAAAACTCAATTAAAATCAATTTATAAAAAATTAAAATTAAATTGAGCTTTATAGATCAAATATATATAAAATATATAGTTTTAGGGAAAATAACCAAGTGTTTCAAGAACTCATCGATGAAAATCCACTATCACAGATAGAAAAATTAACAATTAAAAGCACAATAAATGAATATAATATAAAGCAAAGTAAATATCATAAGATAAATATAATAAAATGATTACACGTGTTTCATAACTAATTTTCAAATAGAAAGGAAATTTAAATCGATTAAAATCAATTAAAATTATCGAAAATAAATACTATTCAAAAATATAGCTAATCGTCAGATCGTAAGTAGAATAATAATTAGATATATATATATATCAACAAACAATAAGTACCAAATGAATTAATATGAAATACTTATTTTATAAAGATAGAAAAATTATTAAAAATATCAAAAATAATAACCATTCAATAATCCTCCCTTCATCCATTATAATAACATGTATATTATATCCAAAAAACAGCTTACATAAATTATCATTGTTTTAAATTATCTATGTTTTAAATACAATTTGAACGAAGTTTAAGTTTAAAATAATAATGAAGTATATATGTATACATATATACAATTTAGGGTTAGGGTGAAACAGATAAAATTCAGGCTACATATATTTCTTATCTAGCAGATCTTCTCATGCAATAATTACTAATGGAAGTCTGTCGGGGTTCGACAACGTCGTCAGTGCCGCGGGAAGTGCGATCGTAGCCCAAGGCGGACGCGCACATGGTCCAGGTTCTGGTCCAGGTTCATGACACGTTTTTCCTCGAACAGCCTAACACCCTTTCGGACAGCTGGACGCCAGACACGGCAGTCAGAGGCAAGCAATTCTCATCCACGGGCTGAAATGCCGCAGGCCTCAAGGGAAGTGTTCAGGCCGTCCTCGTATTGCCTCAGCGGCCTTCCAGGTTTTTTTGCTCCAGAAACCAGCTCAGAGACGAAGATCATCTTTGGTAGACGCGCGTCGTCCATTCGGACTACATGTCCGACACACCGGAGCTGGGCGTTCGTGATGAGGGCTTCGATCCCGAGAATTTCGGCTCTGTGAAGCACCTCAATGTTGGAGACTCTGTCCTCCCAGAAAATTCCCATGATTCGTCGCAAGCAGCGGAGGTGGAACTGGTAAAGTACTCGCATTTGCCTCTTATACGGCGACCACATCCCGCAGCCGTACAGCAGAGAGGTCATGATGACTACCCTAGAGACTGTCAGCTCGGTGGAAAGTCTGATGCCTCGTTCGGCCCACACACGTGTCCAAAATCTGCCAAACGAACTACTTTTGCAAGCCTCGTGGAGACATCTTTATCCATGCTGCAGTTTGAGGACAGGCAGGTTCCCATGTATGTAAAGCTCTCCACGTTGTTCGGAGTTGTGCCCCCAATCTCAATCTGAGGCTCAGAAGGTGTCAGGCCAGGTGCAGGCTGGAGTATCACCTCAGTTTTTCGCAGGCTAATGGTCAGTCTGAAGGCCTTTGCTGCTTCTGCTAGACAAGTGGCAAGTTCTTGCAGATCTGGTTCATTCAATGCTGCAAGCGCACAATCGTCTGCAAACAGGAAGTCTGTCACTAGGACGTCCAGGACTTTGGTTTTTGCCTTCAGACGTCTGAGGTCAAGGAATCGGCAGTCACATCTGTAGCGAATTGTGACACCAGTATCAGACTTTGACTGGACGTGGATGAGCATCGTGGCAAACATGAGGCTGAAGAGTGTGGGAGCCATCACGCAGCCCTGTTTCACGCCATTGGAGACCGGGAATAGATCAGAGCCATCTCCGTTTTCCACAATGCGAGCCATCATGCCATCATGAAATGACTGGATGATCCGGCCGAGCTTTAGTGGGCAGCCTAGCTTGGACAAGAAGTAAAGGAGGTGGAGTCATTGAATCCTGGGCAAGAGAACTATGGAGACCTTGGGTTGCCCAAGTCCAGGAACCCTCTCTCGGTCTATCCGATCTAGCCAGGAACGACGCAGGACGACACATCCTAGCCACGACTGGACTGCAGGCGCTGCCGGAGAGATGATGGACTTCATCACCTGAGCGCCTTAAGGGGCTCCACTCCGGATTTGGATACGGTTTACTCCCTAGCCTTTGATTAAGAAAAACAAAATAACCGCCATGCAGAGGGAGACTCTTGGAGGGCGGGGACGTCCCACTACCCGTACAGGACCAGAAGGACCTGCCCACTGCACATACGATTTATACAATTAATAACAAGAACACAGTATATACAATGCACATACACAAAGTCCAAAATGCACCATGCACTCTCGAGTGCTACTGGTACCATGTAGCCCAGTGCAGCCTGTTCCATGGTCGGGTCGTCGGCGACTAAACTGGCAACCCCACCAGCCTTGCTTAGAGAGGTAGGTGTTTGTTGAACACCCTGCGGGACAAAAGATAAGACTTGTCAAAGGGCGGAGGAACTACAATGTAGTCAACTGCCATTCAGCTATGTGTGTTTGTGTGTGTGTGTTTGTTGAGTGTTTGTGTATGTGTGTATTGTGCATGGTGCATTTTTAAAGAAGAGTGCTTAGGTAGTTACTCACCAGGCCGAAGTTACTTTAATTATATGACATGTATATTGTCGTTAAGGAATCCAAATTTAACTCGCCAGAAATATAATTTCAAATCATATTTTCGCTGAGTTAACTCATGCGAAATCAACGTGATAGAGTGCGTGACAGATCTGCAACTTTTAATTACATTTAAAATTCATGTAAATGGCTTCTTCACAGTTTTTCTTCTATCAGTTTGTCTTAAAATGCGTAGGTCAACCACACCTCATAGAAAATGACATTAACCAAATATGCTACGCAATGGATGAAACTCGTGATTGTGATTCAAACGTCAAGCCAGTCGTTCATTCTGCGCCTTCTGCGTATGTATAGATATATTATTATGCATGCGACTGAAATATGCGTATGATCGATGAAGCACTTTGTTTTCTCTTACTGTAATCTATGACTAATTAGTATTACTGCAAACTCTTTATCACCTGATTTCGAATAAGTTCGAGCAAGTGTCACACTGTAAATAATTACAATCACAGCAATTTCAGAAATCTAATTTTCCTCCAGCAACGCTTTTTTGTTAGAGTACATTGTAAATTGTATTGCGTTTTTAAATTAACGTAAGCTTTGTCATAAGATGAATATCACATCCTGGATCAGTTGCACTAATTATCAAGAAGTCAAAATTCTAGTGAAAAATCTTTCTTAGAGTCAGTGACATAAAATTGTACCTAATCATTATATACGTTTAATTTACCAGCGGAAATATTCGCAGCAAACGCTCTATAATCTTTAAAATGGCGGTTACAAAGGTGAGTCGAATAATTATTATTCAAGAATCTGTTTGCGTGAAGTTAATTAGGAATATATTCATATATACTAACGACAATATAACCATGAAACAACAATACTATCTTAGAAAGTGAAGCCGGAAGAAACGCCAATAAGCATTTCATCCAGTGTGCTAACATTTTTTCTACATAACATCCAAATAAGTATAAATGAATATTTGCACCATATTCACTCATAAATATGTAGAGGCTGATATATGGGCATATTTGCATGTCAGCGATTTACCTTTGATTTTGTTTGTGTGCAAAATTTTGTATAAGTCTAGCGTTAATTATTTTGTTATTTACAGTATTGTATTTGTTAATTATGGATGTGGACGTGTTCTTGTATCATTGTGTAAGTGCGTATATGTGTGTCTCTGTGTATGTCTAGTTTATTATTTATTTACTTTATTATATTTATTTAGATTGTTATGAAGTACAAAGTAATATCAATTAAGTTCTGTACTGTATTATTACATTAATTACTTACTTAAATTGTTAAAATTCGAATTTCTTAGCATAGAAATTCAAGGTTTGTAACAGGAAGTTAAGAGAGAGGATAAAGGAAGAATTTCTATAGAATTTTTATACAACATGTACATAGTGAAAAAGAGAAAAAAAATTACATAAGATTTTGCAACTGCATCTGCATTCATTTATTTATCTCTATAAATGGTTAGCATAGTGATTATAATAAACATTAAAGTCAAAATTTATATATATATATATATATATATATATATATACACTTTAATTAAAAACAGCAGAAATATAACAAAAAGCTCTTATTCAGAGTTTCACGTTCCTGTTCCTCGGACAGTTTTGTTAAAATAGAACAGAAATAACGATATGTTCAAAACTAGTTAAAGAATACACCTTTAAAAAGGGATTTGTTTCATTGAACCTTTCGATTAACGGTCTTAAGGATGCAATGAACAAAATAAACAAAATAAATAAACTCAATATAAATTCATCCTAATATAAAAATCGAGGAAAACATTAAATGGAAGATCTAATACAAAATACATATTGCAAATAATTATATACGAAATATAATTCAATTAATATATTAGAAATTTAAATTAAAATTACAATATTCACGCTGTGTTACATAAATATTTTACAACAGTATATACGCATACTAAACCATCAATATACATATATACATCAAAATACACAGATGGATGTACACATACATATACAGACATATATATGTAAGACGTAAATATACACACAAATATACAAATATACATGTATATACATATGTACACAATCATGCTCGCGTGCAAAAATCACTTGGTGTATACATATAGACGAGAAGTAAATTTTAAAACACAGAGATGGGGAAATAAAAAGGAAAGGAAGGATCTTATATATAACAGTTAGCGGGAGAAAGAGATGAGTGAGACGAATGGTGAGGAGCGCAAAGTTAAAGGACGAATAGGGGGAGAAAAAATACTTTCCGTAAGGAAAGGAAAAGAAAGAAAGAAAGATAGGTGGCTGAATATGTGTAACGAATGTACACAAAATAAAATTACGTATACATGTGTATAAAAAAGTGTATATTAAGCATAAATACACACATGAGATCAAATATATAAATATATGGAAATATGTACGTAAATGCACACCCACACAAATATAAGTAAAAGCATGCATACATATACATCCATGCATGTATGTGCACAAGTATAAAATTACACGCTTACTTACACATATACATAGACGCATACAGACGAATACAAATGCATGCCAGCCATACAAGCATCCACATAAAAGCATGTCTAGGTCCTGACGTATATATACCAACAACATTTTTTTTTTAAATTGCTGAGTGCATAATAATAAAATTCGGATAAAGACATGCTAAATAGAACACCCTATATTGAATTATCTTTAAATTAAACGATTAAAATGTGTTTATAAAATGCAATAAAATGAAATAAAATAAAATAAAAGTAGAATCTTAAAGAAGAAAATAATATTTGCATATAACACTCGAAGGTCTTTCTTAAGAAATATGCTGAAATATATACAATAAATTTGCGATGCGAAATAAATCATGTATAATAAGAAACAAATCCAACAGTGTGATTAAAATCTAGTCCACGAATCAACTATCCATATGGCATATTGCTAGCCGACATTTTAAATTTAGTTGAGTGTCTGCAGAAATTCAAGAGTTTGAGTCTTTGATTTAAAGAATTATTGTCCTGGAATACAATAAAATATTTTTCCAGCAGGCATAAATCACATTTGATGGATCTTTTTGTGCACCGTGCCTGTAAGGTGCAGCTCTATATAAAATACTCCATGTCGCGTTGAAAGGTCGGGCTTCTTTTTCTTTTAATTCCCAGACAAATTTTAGCAGATTGGTCTTCGTCCAATTTGCAGGGTATCTGAAGGAATTTCTATTCGAATAAAATCGGGTTTTGAAAGAATTTTCAGAAGCCCCTGTATAATATATATTCGTGTGAGCCTCCTATCTGTACCTTGGCTCTTTACACGATTCCTTTCTCTCGAATTTTTTTTCCAATGAACAGGAGGTCCCATCTTTGCAATTTCAATTTTTCAGAAGAGAATAGGCACTATGTTTATTTGAAATTATCCTACTGTTTTATTGGTTAATAAAAGAGGCGAAATACTGAACAGGTTTAAATAACGCACTTTTATATATGTGAGTGTGTGTTTGCATTCGTTATTAATGTATGTATTTATTGGTGCAGATAAGTAGCAGATGTTTAAACTTAGCGTAATATTATTAGTCAATCGTCTGATCTTTCGTCTCATCGTATGTGTTACTTGAAAATGCCAACAACTATGACATAAGTAATAGTTAATTTACTCCTGTTAACTGCATTATTATCTAATGTAATAACGCTCCACGAAAGAGACAAATATATTGTTTTCTGTTAACATTATCGGTCCGCTACGATCTCAAATCCCAAATCACTGAGAAAGTTTTCTAAGTAGATATAATCTGTCTTCCATTCACTATTTCACTTATTTCACTTATTTAGATAGCAGGGAAAATCGATACTATTTTCCGCTTTACACAAACTAATAATCCATCTTAATCAAAGGAACTGCACCTTTTGGTTTTTATGACTGTCACTTTTAGAATTCACAGGTGGCCGAGGTAAGAGCCTGTCATTCTTCCAAAGAAAAGATGTAGGGATTTTATTTTAATGTTTTTAGCTATGCTATCCCAAAACCTAATCTCTGAATTGTCCCTCCAACCAGTGTGTTATTAGAGAAATTGATCTCGTACTGTCTCTCGGAGTTATAAGAATCATAAAATTATACATCGTGTAATTGAGAGATCAGATAATTAGTTTTTAAAGGTATCATGAGAGAATTTTGGCCAATACCACAATTCACTTTTTGTTCACTTTTTCGTGTATAACATAACTGAAGCTCTGAATGTAACAATTGTAGGACAAAGAAGAAGCATGGGAGTGATGTAATGATAAATCAAGTTCAGTTTACCTGATTTGTGTATGTCATCTTTCGAGATAAATAACACATATATTTCTATTCAGATTATAAGTCGATTAGGTAGTCTTTTTAAGATATTGTGTGTTAAATATCAGATATGAGTTCAGATCTTTACCTTACAGTAATTCATATGGACGTATGTAATGAATCGTTACAGATACAAACCAGTAGTATTCTACTCGGGTAAAGGATAATATGTAACACACCAAATGCCGTTGAAATTTACACAGCTGTTTAAAACAGGTATTTTTCTCTTCCTCTTTCTTTCTTTTTATTTCACTTTGATAAAAGGTTCATTCCAATAAAAGGTTCGCTCTAATTTTTCCTCATTTTTGTTTTTCGGAGTACAATTCATTATGCACAGCATCTAACGCCTATCTTATTTTGTCTGTTCTTACATTTTGTGCAGCATCTTATCAATTTATGTCACCCTGTTGTAACCGCTCACGTTCTCCGTCTCTTATTCCCCTCCTCTTAATGCCATCCTACGATGCTTATTTACAAATACATTATGACATTTGTGCACGTACTGACATATATATATATATATATATATATATATATATATATATATATATATATATGGTGGCGTGTGTGTGTGTATGTGTAACAAATGGGAAGAGGGATTAATAGACTGGGCGAAAAACTTAAGTTCTCTGTACAGAAAGATTCCCAAACTCACAAATGTATCATGTTATAGATATGGAAATCCAGGTTATCCGAACATAACAATCATTCATTAGTTAAGGTTTAGATCCGGGGAATAGTCTCCAAGTCAAATTAGTGTGTCGTTACGGAGTAATATATAGAAAATGGCAAGGGATATCGTTTTTTATACATCTATTCCAATTAGCATACAAGTTTTTTTCCGATAAAATGTGGGCATATACTATTTCCCAAGTGTAATAGTAAAATTACGTCTATCGATCCATAATCGATCAATTGGAATAACCGATTGATTATGCATCGATTGATAGATATGATTCATGCACTAAGAGATGAGGCGTCTACAAAATTTTATCGCTAACAAGTGTATGCTAACTGGAATAACTGTATAAGAATTTAATATCTGTGTGCATTTTCTCTCTATCTCTCTCGCTCTCGCTCTCTAGTTCTCACTCTGTCTTTCACTCTCTCTATCTCTCTCTCTCTCTCTTTCTCTCTCTCTCGATATATATATATATATATATATATATATATATATATATATATATATATATATATGTATATATATATATATATATATATATATATATATATATATATATATATATATATATATATATATATATATATATACATATATATTTATATATATATACGTATATATATGTATGTGTGTGTGTTTATATATATATATATATATAAATGTGTATAAATCTATGTGTGTATATATATGTATATATATATATACACATACACACATGTATATATACATGCATATATATATATATATATGCGTACGTGTCTATATTTATGTGTGTGTGTGTGTGTGTGTGCGTGTGTTTGTGTGTGTATGTGTTTATATACGTATGTATGCAGTGTATGTTTGTGTGCAAATACATTTGTAAATGCATGTATATTTTGCAAGTATTTCGCCAAGTCTATTGTAATCGTATTGGAATGAGGAAACGACTTCTACGCATTTCTCTGTTAGCTGTTCATTGATTTCTGCATGGAGTGTGGAAAAGATGTTAAAAACAAAATAATGCATCGCAAACGTCAATATATTACAAAATTTAAAATATATACAAAGCTTTATGCTGTTACTTTGGGCATTGTAATCATGCTTTATTTTCATGTATATTTAAGGAAATCATCTTAACTATGCATTAGTTTCCCCAAAGCAGTTTGCAGGAATAATCATTCAGTAATCAAATACCGTTATTCGGTAACATATCTGAATTATTAATCACTATATCATCGTTCACTCATGTTTGTATGTAATTTTGTTCCTGGTATCAATTTATTGTGTTACTGACTAGATTTCAACCAAAGAAATGGAACCTCCTCTTTCTTCCTTTTACATGGTTTTACTTATAACTATTTATTGTTTCTTTATGCACTGTGAAAATTCAAATATGTCCTTGTTGATAAATTACGAATGAATATCTTCTGGTAATTTATGAGACCGGTTTCAGTATATTTGTTACCAGCAATAAGACAGATAATGGACAAAACGTTTAAATGATGAATCTAAGATACAAATGTATTACATATCTTTTCTTGAGTTATATTTGGATCTCATATTATTTGCAATAAAGTATAGGATGTTACGTATCCTTATACAAATATATCGATTTGATAATTCGTTTATGTTTTAAAGGACCTTATCGCAATGTGAGTGAGGAATATAACGGAACAAACTATAGCGTTGCCAATAAATAACAAACAAGTGTGTGAGTGCGTATATATGAATTATATGAGTATATGTATGTGTGTGTATGTATGTATGTATGTACGTATACCAGGTCATTAAAAATGAAATGTCCAATTGTAAACTTAAAGTCTATTTAACTTTATCTCAACAAAAAGCAATGCAGTTAAACAAAGTTTGCACCCAAATTATCAACTCAACTTTGCCATTTTATCAGCAGTCGGCAGCGAAGACTTCGGGACAGCAAGAGGTGATGAAATCACGAAAGGCTGTTGTTGCATCATCTTCAGATTTGAAGTTTTTTACCTGCAAAATTTGACTAATGCCTGAAAAACGTGAGAGTCAGTTGGGGCAAGGTCTACTGAATATGGTGTACGACACTGTACTTCCAAGTTCAGTTCCTGTAACTTGAGTAGCGTTCTTTGTGCAACATGTGGTCAAGCACTGTCTTACAAGAGACCTGGCCTGTCTCTATTGACCAATCTCGGTTGCTTGATTGTAAGTTCACTCATCATTTCATCCAATGTGTTGATGTATACAACCGCTGTAATTGACTTACGATGTAGTGGATGACACCAGCGCTTGACCACCAAACAGGCACCATAAGATTTTATTGGTGAATATTTGTTTTTTGGATTGTTTTGGCATTTCGTCTGTAGCCCACCACCATGCGGAACGCTTCTTATTATTGAACAGAATCCATTTTTCATCACACGTAACAAAATGATTTCATTTTATCATACGTAACAAAATGGTTCGAATTTTTGACGTAACAGCAAATAACCACAAGTTTGAAGACGACGTATCAGTTGATGCTTGTTCAGTTCGTGTAGTATCCACTTGTCCAACTTCTTTACGTTGCCGATCTGAGTCAGATGGAAACGAAGCATCAAACCTTGCTGTTCACGCACGCGTAGATTAGGATGTATCAGGTTCACTACAGTTTCCAGCTCACTAATATCCACCTTGGTCTCAGTCCTATCACGTGGCTGATTTTCAAGAGTAAAGTCACCAGACAGAGAAGAACTTCTCAGACCATCAGTGTACAGTGCACTCATTTGCCACATCTTCACCAAACACCTCATTAATGTTTCAAAATGTACTATATATATATATATATATATATATATATATATATATATATATATATATATAGTAGGGATATATTCTGTTAAAAACGTGGTAGAACACAGATTAATTCACATCCATCTTCAGATTTCAGCCGGCGCTATCCAGCAGTGATATTATACGTACTGCCAGATTTTCATTGGACCTTCTGTGGTGTGTGAATGAATGATTGAATAAGCTGGAGTCAATAAGAAGGAGTACAGAGGAACATTTATTTTTAATCACTACAATTGTTTACACGCAACGTAGTTCTCCAGGTTCACAGATATTTGGTTATGTAACCTTTTCCCTGCGTTATGAGATCTTGTGCTTCCTCAGGTGATATATTTAATATTGTTTCAATGTTCTGTAAAATCAAAATCTCGGCTTCGAGTGCATCCTTTGAGTGTCTGTTGTGGTTTGTGATGTAGTAGTAACAGTTCAGTGTATCAAATGATGAGTTGTAGCTGAAAGTCTGTTGATGAAGCTGCTTTAAATATATATATATATATCAGTGGTCCTTAACATATTACTACTACACCTCCCTTGGGAATTTGTCCTTCTCTTCACACCTCTCTTGCAGTTATGAATAAAATTCCCTGGCATATTATAATTAAAATCTAAATATGTTTTTAATCTTTTTATTGAATATAAATTTGTCACATTATACAAAATAATGTATAATTTTATATATAATCACATTATACAAAAAGTGAGATAGTTCATACTGCTTCTTAGCAATAAGTTTTTTATTGAATATGAATTAGTCACATTTTTAGTGAGATATTTGACACTGCTTCTTAGCTACAAGATCTAGAATGCGTGGTTAAATGCCAGAGAGTGCACAACGTAAGTCCCTTTCAACGTTCAGCTTGTTTCTGTACTTGGTCTAACCAGAAATGAGCGTGGAAAATACAGCTTCATAAATATCCATGGATCCAAAGATAGCGAAAATCCGAAGAGCCTGATGTGAGATCAGAGGGTAAACAGGAATGTACTTCATCCAGAACGTTTCAAGATCTAGTTCTTTGAAGTCTTCTTTATCTGGGCGTTGAACTTCAGTGGAAGAAATTCCTCTTGCACTTCATCCAAAACATCAGTCACTTCACACTGAATTGGGTTCCTGGTGAATTTCCAAGCTTCACGCTTTTCCTCTATATCTGGGAAGTATCTGATGAATTCTGTTTTCAAGTCAGAGTGATTATTTGTTTGTTTAACTCAGAATCAAGGTTACCGTGAATGAGAGCAGAATCCAAGTAACTAAAATTGGATATATGTCACTGCTGAATTCGACATTTCCAGAGGTCGGGTTTGACCATGAAGGTTCGAATGTTGTCGTGGTGCGTGAGAATGTTGCTTTCCCCTTGTAGTTTAAGGTCGAGAGCATTCAACGCTTCGAGGATGTCCACCAGTTAAGCTAGAGATAGCTGAATGCTTTGAGAGTGGAACTTGTCATGGAGATCTGCCGTCCAAGCATGTTCGTCTTTGATAGCCATCGTACGTTCGTGTGAAAAATCAATGATTCATGTCCAGATTCAATATCTTTACACAACTGTTTGAAAAGACGACTTTTTAAGGTTCAACCGTGATAGCCACGTTCCACGTTCAGGACAATTCTCATTTCAATAAGTAAGCTTCTGAATGCTAAGTCTTCATGTGAAGTATGTAGTTTGTACATACAACAGATGGATTTTTCTTTTACTCAACAAATGAATCCAAACTACAGACCAAGCATGGCTGGAGGTCCATCAGTGCACACCACTACATTCGAATCCCACGAATGTTAGTTTTCCTGAAAGAAGTTAGATACATCACAAAAGATAGCTGCTGCTCTTGTACATCTATCGATAGGGTGACAGAATAATATTTTCCTCTTCTACACAGTTGCCTGAGAAAAAACGAGCATATACCAGTAGCTGAGAACATTGAGCGATGTCAGTTGTTACGTCACATTGGATGGAAAAAAACAGCAGAATCTTTTACTTGGTCGAATAGTCGATCTTTGATGTCTTGAGACAAGTCGTCGATCATTCTCTTCAATGAAAATGAAATCTAGAAAAGCTTGCTTGCACTATGTTTCCTCGGAACAAGTTCTGCTGCACATGCTAGATTTGGTTTTATGAGAGACTCTCCGATGTAATGGTTTTTTTGCTCTTTTCAATCAACATGGCGATCTCATAGGAAACTTTTACAACCATTGAAGTTTGTTGCCGAAATGCCCCATTACCGTCTAACTTAACTTACTTCAAGGAATGTGTTTTTATTTCACAGAATACATTGGGCTTGTCTGCAAGAGCTGAATGTTTTGTCCCCAAGTGGTGTTTACAGGGGGATGGTCACTTTCCATCATTGCTCAAAGTTTTGTAGTATATCACACATGGAAGGAAATCTGTGTCACCCTTTTGGAAGGGCACGAATCCAAACCGAATATATTTGTCAAGACACTTCCGATTCTTTGCACTCGTTGCGAATTATTTGATAAGTGGTGGACAACATAAGTATGTGAACAAAAGATAAGGCACGTGTAAGATGATGTCAAGGCCAATGTTAGAACGCTAGCTCAAGTTAGAACACTTGGAGTTAAAAATTGGAATAAAAGCTAAATTAAAGGAAAATTTATACGAAACATTTATACAATAGATTATTGCATTTATTTGTACGAAAATATAAAAGAAAGTTTCTTTAAAAAAGAAAAGATTTTGCATAGCTTTTAGTTTTACTTAGTGCTTTCTGTAATAGTTAAATCTGAATTTTAGTTTAACATTTGACTTTATATGATAATTTTTTTCTTACAAAAATATTTACTCTAGTTTTAACATTAACATTTTAATATTAAAAATTTTGGTTTTATTGTTAAATTTTAATTTTTCCAATCTGTGTTTTAAATTTTTTGAGACTTTATTAAATTGAACGATAGTAAAACCTATTACATACTTTTGGTTTTATCTCCTATTTTTAAATATATCTTGGTAATGTTTCATCATGTCTCTTGACTTTTAAGAATCACATTATTTTATATACATAAAAACTGTGGATCAAACTTGTTTATAAATACTTTGTCTTTACTTGATGATATCTAAGCTTTATACCAGTGGTTCTCAACCTGAGTCTTGTATCAAACAAGTTACAAATTAAAGACAAATGTTTCAGTTACAATTCAGAATTAGTGAGGGTTTTGAAAGATATGACGTGGGGAGGTTAATAAATACAGAAAATAGTAAGCGGCGCTAAGATAGTGGAATAAGATAACTGAAGGCATAACGCGATACTTTTGTATTTTTTCATGAACTTCTCATTATTTGACCTTGCTCTCGTTAAGAGAATAACAAACATAATTAGAGAAATTCCTGCTTTCTTTCAAAGACTCGACCCCGCTTCGAATTTACTCACACTCCCACTAGTGGAGCGCGCCCCTAGGTTAAGAACCACTGGTATAGATGGAATGGAAGAGTGGCTATAATATGGATGGTAAGTATTGAGGTTGATGAACTCGCATGAACATATACATAGTTCTATATAGATCTACATTTATACACGCCTAATCAGGTACCGGATCCACCCAATTTCACACGTTATGCCTATGATAGAAATGATTATTCATTTATTTACTTACTTCATAATAGAAATAAGGATAAAATCACGTTAAGGATCTTTATCATGTAGTCAGCATGCAATAAAAAATTATAGGTAATTTATACATTAAATTGATAATTGTATATATGTATATTTCATTTTCCTTTTTCCTTTTTCATTTTATCTAGTTTCAGCTCATGAGCTGTGGCCATGCTGTGGCACCGCCAATTATAATGAGGGAGCAAGGGCGTAAAAAACGACATTTACTTATTTATTCATTCATTCATCTGTTTCTGCTCTTAAATGGTACTAGTTCATAATTTCATCTTATGCTCTTTTCTATTTTTGTTTTTCGAATAGTAGCATTGTAATTTTTCACCAAACAAATACTCACCTGCCATAATTCCCTCCACTTAATATACTCCTTTCATTTCCTTTTCTTCTCCCAACGCCTTTCTCTACCTTAGTTTTTCCTTAACTTCTTTCTTCCTGTTTTTATTTTTACTCTCCTCTCTTTTCTATTCTCTTTGTTTCTTCCTTTTCATATCATATTTTCATGTGTCATATTTTCTCCCCAGACAGAGTGAGAGAAAACTATCTCCACCTCTCTCTCTCTCTCTCCCTAGATAGAGCGGTGGAGATAGTTTTCAGTCATAATTTCACTGAGGAACTTGTGCATCTCTAGATGAGGAACGAGATACTAACTCGAGAAAGAAATTTGTATCTGCTATAGTATTTTTATGGACTTTTCCACACAGCATATGGTGTCTATGAAACACGAGAAGTCAACCTTGTGAAAAACACTTTTTTAAATATTCTGCCATACATGTATATATAGATTAATATGTTGACAAATCAGAATATTTGTTTATACCTAGATATGTGAGCAAATAATGAGCATTAGCAGCAATCAGTTATAACACATTCGCCACCATTGTAGCATTGATGCGAGATAAAATTTTCGAGTTATGTTTTAAAAGCCAAAAATACAATGGGGTCAATACATACACACAGAAATACACACTTACATACACACACTCACATTTATGTATGTATGTATGTATGTATGTATGTTATCAATCAGTTTCGATTCTTTTTTTTTTTTGTCAACAGAGAAAGAGCCGGACTCTAACATAGATTCAAGGCTCCGTCATTGGAACTTTTATCAACATCATCTAGGTATTTGTGGATATGTGTGTGGGTGGGTGTGGGTGTGCAGTATTTGGTGTTAGTGTATGGGCAGATTTGTATGTTTGTTTTATGGATGCGTTTTTATGTATATATTTTCATGTATATATTTTCACCGCTATGGATGTCGTCTATGCGCTGAAGGCAGGACCCTGTATGGTCTGTGTGGGTAAGCAATGTGAGCCATCACTTTTTGGCTGGGTTTTTAACCTAATGTCTAATTATACCCACGATCTTCCGAACCACTTGAAAAAAACTATATATGTATGTATGTATGTATGTATGCATGTATGTATGTATGTATGTATGTATGTATACATATATTTATGCATATAGCTATGTATTCTCGACTAATTTCATAGAGTGCAAAGTTTACTTCTGTATAAATAAGTATTGTACCAGAATATATTTTTTGCGTTACTCAAGTAACTTCATGATTTATGTTAGATTTTAAGGAACAACAATAATGTATCATTCTCCAACGCAACTTGTTTCGGTTACCAATCATTAAATTTTATTGGATTAGACAATCGTATATATTTCCAATTAGGATTATTTTCAAATCTTGAAGCACGAAATCTTTATTAATCAGTACACGGAATAAATGAATCCTTGTTCTTATCACATATAATTATTATCAAACATAATCTCTCTACTTTTATTTCCTGCATATTATTATTGTGTACATTAGTACATTGAATATGTATACATGTATGTATGTATGTATGTGTGTATGTATGTATGTATGTAATTATAGGAAAACTATTTACATTATATTTCAAAATTATGAAAATTATAATTACACAAAATAACAAGTAATACATCTGAGACCTGCTGATCCGCAGAACTCTGGATTTTCTCATGTAACGTCCACATGAATTATATCAATAAAATGACTTTCCTTCAATATAATTCTCATGAAGTTACGCAATACTACATAACTAGTTTGATTGATGTCATGTCTAATATTTGTAATAATCAATAAAATTTCATCAATATGAGCATGTTTGTATGCTAGATCTCTTGAGGTCCAATAAGCAATAAATCATGTGAATATTGCAATAGCCAGTGTTAGTTCTTTTTATCATTATATTTTCTTCAATTTTAAAACGAAATATGAAACGATCATACTAAGTCACTCTGAAACGATTTTTATATGACTGCAACCTTGCTGACATACTCGATGTATTTTTTTCAATAGGATCAAGGAAAGCTTTGCAAGAAAAGAAAGATGGTAACGTGAGGAAAAGAAGGATAGACGATGGTCACGGGTGAGCAACGAGAAATAGAGTGAGGGAGAGACAGAGACACAAAAAGAGAAAAAGGGAGGGAGAAAGAGACAGATGGAAAACGGTGAAGGAGGGAGGATATAGAAGCAGAGACTAGAGGAAGAAAACAATATAGAGAGTCGCACGAAATGGGTTGAAGAATTTACTTGAGAATGGATGCACACGTTCAATTAAATAAATGAAAAGTATAATATGATATATATATATATATATATATATATACATGCATATATGGGTACAGGACGTCACCAGCAGTGCAAGAAATATAGACAAGAGAGAAATACGTAAACTACGAGAAAAAAATGAAAAACCGGAAAGGTTAACACATATATATGTATGAATGAGTATACATATATACATACATTGATACATACATTCATATGTACACACACACACACGCACACACACACACACATACACACACACACACACACACACGCACACATATATATATTTACATATTACTGACGTAACATGAATTTATAAATTTTCGAGAGAACGTTAAAGAATCATTTCTGGAATATCGGCGATCGATTAACATGATACAAAGTTATAAATAATAGCAAGTAAATACTGCTTTAATAATCCTTTGCGGACAAAAAGCTCGAAGACACCAGTATCACTTTTTATACAGTGGATGTATATATATATATATATATATATATATATATATATATATATATATATATATATATATATATACAACTGTGTTCTTGTATTTGTATGTATGATTGCATATGTATATCTCTGGATATATGCTAGTGAATATATGTGTGCGCGTACATAGACACACAAACATATATACATATATACAATATATATTATATATAGATAGATAATATAGAGAGAGATAAATATTGACATACATACATACAAGCATACATACATACATACATACATGCATATGTGAAAGTTTTTATTTCCAACATAGCACGGACGCTGTGACATAATACAGAATGCTGCATTATTTAATTTGAGAAGTCATCAGTGTTCCAATACGACCACCACATTGAGTATATATGTATATATATATATATATGTGTGTGTGTGTGTGTGTGTGTGTGTGTGAGTGTGTGTGTGTGCGCGCGTGTGTGTGTGTGTGTGTGTGTAGGGAGAGAGCAAGCAATTCCTCGGTTTTCAAACATTTTTGATCACTAACAAATCGTGCTATATATATATATATATATATATATATATATATATATATATATATATATATATATATATATGCATGTATGTATGTATGTATTTATATATACATAGAAATCACAATTTATTCGTGATCAGAGGTGTTCGAAAACCGTGGTACTAATGTATTAAATGAACATGAAAAAAATGTGATAAAGCCCGATTTATTAGTGATCAGCGGTGTTCTGCGACCGAGGTACTACTCTGTATTACTCTACACACACACGCACACACACACGCACACACACACACACACACACACACACATACACACACACACACACACACACACACACATATATATATATACACACACACACACACATACATACACACACAGACACACGTATGCGCACATAGATATACTACTAGGTCAGTACCTGTCTTGTAAAATTTAGGTAACTTAACTATTTAGAAAATCTGCAACATATCTTTTCTAACCATTTACATCGTAGCAAATATGAAGGAAACACTTTTTAGTTATTACTTATACACTTCTTTTAAGCAGATTGGTTATAAGCATATCAATTCCAATATTTTATATTGATTTCTTACTTAGTCACGGATATACAAATTTGTATGAATGGCAAAATAAGATTATCAAACTTCCTAAACACATTAGCAATAAATGGAAAACGCAGTGGTGAAAAAATCAGTCTTAACACCTTAGTTGAAAACAAACATTAAAAGAAGGGTGGTAGACACAGGCCTCCTTAATTCATGGTCTCTAAGGAAGTATATACTATATGTAAAAACTAATTTTATTTCTTTGCTCGAAAACTAGAATTATTTAGAGACGAAATCATTTTGGCATTCTGTCTATATGGAAAATAGTAGGCAAGGGAACGGATATCAGAATATCTAAAAACAGGAAGCCTATAATTCTGTTATGGTTCGTTAATACTGCATCAGGAAGCTCAGATGAGCGCATGGTCTTCTGATCGATAAAAAAATAGTAAAATAGAATGAATCCGTTTTCTTTCGGAAAAAGGAAAATAATTATATCAGCTATTGCCTACGTTATATTTCCTTGATGTACAATTATTGAATATTGCCTATTTCTTTTGTACACAATGTATTTCATAAATTGACTATCACAGCTTTATGTCACGTATTTGCTAATTATTGTGTCCAATATGTATTCCCACTCAAGACCTGTATTTAATGTTATTAGATTTGAGATTTAGACGATTTGATTACCTTGAAGAGTTTAATCGTACTTATTATATAGCGGCGAAAGAAACTATAAATTATAAACCGCTGAGATATGGAATTATAAGGAAACGGCTCTCAAAAGCTTGCCTCAGTGGAACTAGAATCGGACAAACTATATTACAGGAAATAGCATTGTTTCTCTACGATCTGCTTTCAATCCATACAACGGCTAACTTGGTATTAAAGTTTTCTGACACGGATAAATTACACAATAGCATGTAAAGCTAAGATGGCATACATAACACAATCGAGACATATTGCCCATCTGTATATCATCCAGTTTAATCATATATGCATGTGTATTTATATGAGTATGAACGTTTGTATGCGTGTATATGTATATAAATGTGTATGTATTTATGCATGGACGTATAATAATAATAATAATAATAATAATAATAATAATAATAATAATAATAATAATAATAATAATAATAATAATAATAATAATAATAATAATAATAATAATAAAATTTGAATTTTTAAATAATTTCAATATTTAGAAAACACAAGGCGACGAGTTAGCTGAATCGCAGCCACGCCGGGCAAAATCCTTAGTGGCATTCTCTTTGTCCTTTCATTTGATTTCGAGTTAGTCTACACTAACTTTCAACCTTGTTTCGATAAATTTAATCGAGCACTGGGTTCGATGAAACCGACAACGCCTTTCTTATGTAATTGCTAGCATTGTGCCACACTTTGAAGCCATTATTTCTCAGCTTTAAACCCCTCTTTGAGACAATATCACGTCACTAAAATATTCTTCTATAAATCAGTGTAATTGCCTTTAAAACTTGAATAAACTGGCCTTCAGATTAAAATGATGTTCAGCACGACTCTATGTCAGGTTATATAACTTAATTGCATTAATCCAGCAATTGCTGTCGATTTGCATGTCAGCCGTGATCGAGTAGACATATGGTGACTGACGTTCCACATGTGACCATTCTATCCGATTTTCAAGCGCCTAAGTTTATTTATGATGTGCTTCCTTGTTTTATGACAAAAGAGTGCAATGGTGACGGAATGTTTTGCTGCTATTTCTAGCCGTTTAAATAAACATGTAAAGGTTGCCTTAGAGTCCTGAATGGTATTGGATAGATTTCTATTGAATTTTCTTTTTAATAAGCATAAAATGTTCTTCAGCGTAGCCATTGATCTTTCATTTTCTGAGGATTATATTATTCCATATTTCCTACGAATAACACTAAGAAGATTTTCTTGAAACTTTGTTAATGACAAATCAATAGAAATGTCTGTAAACAGATTTATAACAAATATTTATTAAGCAGATACTTCTTTAAATGAAATATTTAAGTTATATGTTGCAATCTGCTTCGTTCTATCAATACGGAAATCGAATATATATTCAGAATCATTGACGGTTAAAGGTACCGAGTTAAAATCTGACATTTTCATCAAATTCAAAATCAAGATTTTCAATTGTTATATAGGTGAGAATAAATGCTGTCTCCGCCATCTCTCTCTCTCTCTCTCTCTCTCTCTCTCTCTCTCTCTCTCTCTCTCTCTCTCTCTCTCTCTCTCTTGCTCTCTCACACACACAGACAAGCAAATACTCACACGCCTTCATATATATACATACACGCGCGCGCGCACGCACATATACGTGTGTATATATATGAATGATGGTGATGACGTCGACCACAATTGCCACATCGTGTCAGATGATAGACGGTTCACATTCAACCTGATTGTTCCGATTTGCATTTAATTTTGCATGTGCGCAGAGTAACTTTGCATGCTTCGCCTCCATCTCCATAGAACATTATAAAATACAAAACGGGTCAAGAAATAAAATAATATTGAGACAATTGCATCTCGTTGTATTTAAGTCACAAAACTTCTACAATACTTTTGTCACTCTGTCGGTCGCTATATTAGTTTCCACTGACACGCACTGAAATATGACTGGTACTATTCTGACTGCAATATTTTTCCTGCAGCATCTTTCTCCTTAAAGTGCTGCTTTTCCCGCGGCTTTGTCAAAAAAAAAATGGGACACTCCTCTATCCCTGGGAAGTCTATTTAACACATAGATTGGACTTTGAATAGTACTACCGAATCCAGGACAGCACAGATCTGAGGGGTCTGATTCCACACACCCTAGAACACCAAAAGACCCGGATCGGTATCTCACTATCGGCCCATCTTAATGTGAAACTCGAGATCTATTATCGGGGACAGTTCACACAACAGGAAGCTTTCCAAAACAGATCACTCCTAAGCCTTCTTGGTTTCACGTGATAGGAAAGATATTGTATACCGAAATCCTTCTGAGGGCTGGAACCTACAGCATGGAAACCTGTATCATTCGGCGTCTTCACCGATGGGTTGGCAATGTGTGTGATCCGGATGAAGGGTGATCGAGACTAAGGTAGGCCTGATGGATGTCCATTACTTCAAAATCATCTCAAACGGTCTTTGATTGTATACGGTCTCACTCCCAATCGGTTGGGGGTCCTGGCTGTTGATCAAAAAGCGTGAAGGTCTGCGTGTGTAATACTGCAGTAGAGTGCCTTGAAACGGAACGCCGGAGCTTTCTTGAAGAGAAGATAACTTGTCATAAGACCCCTACAGTTGTTGTTGATGATTGCTATCAGTGCCCAAAGTACCAAAAGCTGTGCTTCTGAGCCACATGCACTGCCATAAGATACAATGTACTGTAGACAGAGGAAAATGACTCTATCATCAAGTCTGCATGTAGGTATGTGTATGCACTTTCGTGCATGTGTGCGTGTCCGTGTGCGTTTGTGAGTGTGTGTATACATATATAGCCGTGTGTGTGCATGTATATATATATATATATATATATATATATGTATATATATATATATATATATATATATATATATATATATATATATATATATATATATATATGCATGTATATATGTATGTATGTATATATGTGTGTTTGATTCTTTTTCTCTTACTCTTCTTTGTCCTTCAAAAAATAACGTAAAATATACCATTATTATGGCAACAGATGTAATAACAAAGGAAGACTGTTATATATAATTTGTTATACACGGTATGAAATGGAAACGTATGTGATTCTATTTAGTATATGAAACATGTCGCGTTATGTAATATGATGAAACGAGATTAATTCTTCAGTAATAGCAGAATTCAGACAACGACATTTAATGGTATTAATAATCAACTGCCGCGAATCGTAATGTAATGAAGATTGACAATAATACAAGTCTGGGTTATAGATAGCGGTGATTGTGCTTGCTAAAGAAGGTTTTACCTGAAAAGTAACGATTAGGAAGTCATGCATTTATGAATATTAACCATGAAATAGATTCAAGCACAAACTTTATCAATTAAAGTTCTACAAGACTAACTACAAACTACTATAATCGTACATGATTTTAATTGTTTTTCTGTGAGCATAGCTCCATTATTTCTCCAATAAATTATGTGTATGCCTGTGTGAGCGCGCGCGTATGTGTATGCATATATTTGTGTATATACAAACGCGTATATGTATATATATATATATATATATATATATATATATATATATAGTATACATATATATATATATATATATATAGTATACATACGTATTTATATATGTGTATATATATGTATATATATATATATATATATATATATATATATATATATATATATATATATATATATATATATATATATATATATATTTATATATATATATATATATTGATATGAGCACAAGTGAAGTTTGCGCCAAAAGCCAATATGAGGGTTTCTCTCACGGTATTTACCCCAGTATAAGTTATCCTGGCAGAACATGTACGTTTACGTGGGGATAAATGTTACCTCTCTGTACAAATACCATCCTTCCTTTTCATTTCAAATTATATAATTCAACTGAGCTGTAGCTCAGTTGAATAATATAATGCACTAATGGAATGATATGAATTGTATCTAATGACCAACACTCGAATCAATATTTATTTCTTCTTAATAGAATATATTTGCGTAAAAAATATGCTTCACCTTCCTTCGAGAATGTGGTTGGCAGCAGAATTTTTTATTATAGGTGCAGCTGATAGCTGTACTACGCCTAGGTGTGACAACACGTGTCAACGTAAATTATCAGGCCTGAAATCTTCCAGCACTGTACAAAAGCATGCTGGACAGTTTTACCGTCCAGCCCACATCTTGGACATTCCGTT
Source organism: Octopus bimaculoides (assembly GCF_046866305.1). Lineage (NCBI taxonomy): Eukaryota > Metazoa > Mollusca > Cephalopoda > Octopoda > Octopodidae > Octopus > Octopus bimaculoides. Next base: position 52,720,509 of record NC_142934.1, on the reverse strand, counting down.
GGCATTGACATTCCATGACTGTATAACTTATCGCGAACAGGTAAAGCGATCCTGTAGCACTGCCAGGTCAGGGATTTTTGGTAATTATCCAAATACCACAACCTTAAAGTTTTTTTGGAAGAGGTTGGCAAGTTTGTTCTCGATGAACTCCAGAGCCCCTCCTAGAACGTCATCACTTTTTAAGTCTACCAGCCCGCTATACAAAACCCAGCTAGTCTTTCCACTGCTGGCCTTGCCTGTCTTTTGGATTAGCACCAGTGCGTGTCGACACTCCTTTTGCCATTGTCAGATTACGTCTTTTAATAAAACCGGGTTTGAATTTCTCTAAAGAGGCTGCTCGAAGAAAGAATTCCACCGCCAGCGGATTCCACACCTTGTCACTCTCCAGGTAGCGCCAGAGATGTCTCAGCCTCAACGCATGTCTGCGCATCATCAACCAGGCCATCCCTAACCACCCTTTAACGGTTCCTGGCAGCAGGCAGAGCGCCTCATAAGTGGCTTTCCTCTTTTCCACAATAAGCAAGGGACAACGTTTAGGCGGTAGCTGATTACAGATGCAATAAACACCTTTACTAACTCTGCCCTTCTTTTCAGAGACAGCGCCCGTCCGGACGAAGTCCGGACTAGTGCCTGCACTCTGTCTGCCACCTCGCTCCAATTCTTCTCCATCTGGGAGTTCCGTCCAAACCAAACTTCAAGCAACTTAACAGGACCACCATCCAGGGGTTGAGGCGCAAGCCGATTGACTTGTCCTTGTTAACTTTTGCTCCTGCCGTCGCCTCGTATCCTTCGATAGCGTCCTATACACAAGGTAGCTGAGCCGCATTGGATACGATGATGGTGACGTTATCCGCATAAGCAGAGACCGACTTACCATATCCGATTTCATTGGGGGTGCGTCTCAAATTCTCCAACTTCCGCAGTATTAGCCCAAGAGCCAACGCATACAGAACCAAAGACAGCGGACACCCTTGACGAACTGAACGCTTGATCGAAAACGGCTCCCACAGGTAGCCATTTATCTGACAAAAAACCAGACTGCCTACACACCTTAGGACCATAGACAGCTACCAACCTGATGGACTATTTATTCTCGTGGGTTACATCTAGGATGACCAGCCTACCTTCTGGGTCCAGAAAGACTGTACTAACCTGTAAGTCCAAGGTCTTCCTGTGTAGGACCACCACGCCCCTCCTCGTCGTCGGCTATGAGATATAGATTTCTCATAGCCATTGAGAAAAGGCGAGAACATTTGTAGTCCACTCATCTTGGACTCAGTTGCATGGCATACATCTATATCTCGTGACCTGAGGTAGTTCAGGAGACAAGCTTGCTTTCATTTCGATCCCAACTCACGTATATTTATACGCCCTAACCTTTCTCGCCATAGTGTAAAATGGAAAAAAATGTAGTAACGTATAGCTTGAGTTTGGGGATATCCTCGGATGCCTTTCCTTCAACTCCAAAAATAGACCTGCGTCCATTTTTTGCGAATTTAATATTCGGGGGCGTATCTTTCGTTATTTTGAAAATTCGAGCCTTGTGTTGTGCTCTTATGATTCTAGACAACAATTCACATAGGAAACAATTCTTTCTTGTGTTTTGGGGAGGGGTTTGGTAAAAGGTTTCACTGTGCGGTTGGTTTGGGGGGTTTTGCTTTGTGTCTGTTGTGTGTTTAACTGATTTTTTTCTTTGGGGAGGGGAGTCTGGGACTTTTCTTTTGTGTGTTACTGTGGTATACTCCATTTCATCGCTCTTATCTGTTTTCCTTCCGCCATTGTTCCCTCTGTCGTTTCTGTTGTAATTTGCGGCTTTTCCTTTCTTTTCATTTACCACCTTCGTAGCTTTTTGTGGAGTGGCCTCGTTGTCTTTCTTTTTCGTGCACTTTGAGCGGACGTGCCCTTTTTCTCCACATTTGAAGCAATGAGGCTTACATCCCTCAACAGCTAATCTCCTACAAACACCATATTGGGTAAATTTTCTAGCGTTTCCTTTGAGGCTTGAGCGAACATTTTGAGCGTCTGGCCTTTCCAGTTGACGGCTTCTTTTTTTCTCATTTGAAATATCGACAGCGCCTCCTCCACGTCGTATTTGACCGCTGCTACTACCTACATAACTTCATAACCAGACGGGATCTTCTCTACCGTAATTTTTGCTGTTCTGCGAACCAAGTATGTGGGTAGCAGAATTATCTCGTAGTTGCTTAAGGTCTTCGTGGAGACCTCCTTCGCTACGTTAGCCGTTTAGAACCCCGCTTCCACCGTTGCACTTCTCGTTCCACGGCTAACGTAGGTTACTCGGTTCTATATAGGGGCCAAACATCATTCAACGACGTCATTCTTGGAGTCCATAATTCTTTTTTCTTTAATGATGTACATTTTATACACAACCGTTCGCGCATTTATCGCTTGTACTGTCTCTGGAGGAGGCAGTGGTTTTGTGTCGCTACCACCTTTCTCGATTAAGTTACGAAACTTAAATAGTTTCTCGGTTTTTACTTCCATATCCGTTACAGTGCCGCCTACAGCAGCACAAAAACTGGGTCTTTCCTTTTTCTGTGTTTTTTGTTTCACCTACATTCTCTCTATCTCCTTTTCTGCCTCCATGTTCCTCTTCTCTTTCATGTTATATATTTTATACACTACAGTACGTGCATTTATCGCCTGTACCATTTCAGGGGGCGGCAACACTCTCGTACTTCCGTCACATTTTTTTAACCAAATTTCGAAACTTAAATAATTGTTCCATTTTAATTTCTCGTTCGGTAACGTCGCCGCCCACTGCATCTGAAAAACTGTTTTGCCTCCTACTTTTGTGTATCTTTTGAACTTGCATTTTGACTTTTACTTTTCCCATCTCGGGAAAGTCTTGGTTGGATTCAATGTTGAATTCCATGACAGTTTTTTAAAACTTTGCCAAAAATGACAAATTAACAGAAAATTCACAACTCGTCAACGGGTGAAAAATAATATTTCACAAATAATTCACAAACTATTCTTTAAACAGTGCTTCACGGCCCGATTCACAATTTAACAAAATGATATAAAACAGGTAACAAGACAAAGGCGAACTCACATATCAGGGTATCAGAAATTCAAAAAAACGAGTCTGCGAGAGATGGTAGTAGCTCATTCTGCTTGCAATATATATAAATTCAAGCGACATACAGTCATACTGATTCTGCAACAAGCAAAATTACTAGTTCTAAAATTTCTCTAGGAGATCAACGTAGTAGTTGTACTAACAATTAACGTTCGTAGCCACTTCAACATGGCTCTCCGTTCGAACGGTCTTTACTGTGATTTTTTAACCCTAAGAGGACATCTACTCTAGCTGGTTAACGATGCACAGCTGCATACGACATATGATTTTATTAAATAAAGAAAAAAATGTATGTTCTAGATGTTATGTACCTCAGCGTTTTAAAGAAGATAAATGCTCATCTTCATTGATGAAATTCGGAAAAAGAATGGTACAGAAGTAGTAGAAATGTTTCTCTCCATATAGAAACTTTACGCTTTACAGCGAGAATTTTACGTTGTTGATATGAGAATCTTTCAACCTTCCAAAGAAAAGAAAATAATTCTTTCTGGAACTTGATCCCGAAGCGCATATATAACTATAATATATATGTTTGTACGTCCTTTGAGATTCAGATCCAAAACAGAATTGTCTGACCTCTCGAAATTATATAAATTCTTATTTCATCAACAAGAAATTTATTTACATTACAGTGAATCAAAATTTCTTATGTCGAGAATAGTCTCTTCATGGAAACAAAATTAATCTGGCATAACGTATATATATATATATATATATATATATATATATATATATATATATATGTATGTGTGTGTATGTGTCTGTCTGTGTGTGTGTGTGTGTGTGTGTGTGTGTGTGTGTGTGTGGTTGTGTGTGTGTGTGTGTGTGTGTAAATATGTATATATGTATATATGTAAAAGCGGTAAAATAAATGACATGGCGTCCATTATATTTATTTCATTGTTTGAAGTATTTTTTTTATTATACTTTGTGGGCGCATAACACCATTGATTTCTTCGGATACTACTCTGTTTTAGTCACCATGGCCTAATCAAATACATTAATCCATGAAACCAAAACGCTAAAGAATCTCTATTAGGATTACGAAGATAATGACTAACAAAATAAATAAATACAGAGAGTGATATATATATATATATATATATATATATATATATATATACATAAAAAGATAGTCGATAGGAGAAAGTATCTACTTTATTATAACTGGATGCCGTGAAAACTATGTATGTGTGATTATGAATGGGTAGAATATAACAATGTATCGTCTCTTATAATGACATGAAATTGCCAATCTTTACATATAACCTACAAAGACGAAAGCCGTTAACGTTTAAAAAAAATCTACTGAAGATGATAAAGTGATTCATCTCATTTTATCAGTTGTGCTTATTTGTCTATAGATAATGACATGAGCAATTATGAAAGTAATAGTTTGATACATTGAGTGTGTAAATTGGTACTTCTAGAACTCAAATATAAACATTTCTTGACAATGATTACACACGTTGTGACCAGTGATGTGGTTATATTATCGTTGAATAATATAGTTTGTTTTAAAGTTTTATTCATTATGGGAATTAGGGAGTTTCTTTATTACGTACATAATTCTCTGTCCACTTTAGAATTGTAATTAAGGATTGAATCTTAATATATCATGCATATTTCTTAACATTCCACTCGTGAACTAGTCCTCCATAATGAAGCACAATCTTATAATTTTCTTTTAGCAAGAAGGGAGACAAAGAAATAAAGGAATATAATCATGTTCCACACCTTTGTATTGTCACAATTTTATTTCCGTTGTCTGTAGCTGTGAATGTCCTTCAAAAGCACTTCTTTTCCGACGACTACTAATAAGTTTTATATTAAAAGTATCCTAAATTATCTTACTCCACTTCTAAATTTGATCATACTATAAGATTTTCAAACTCTACAATAAAAAACATACAAGCAAAACGATCCACTGAATCACGATAAGTATTAATATATACCATTTAGACTATAGTTACACAGTATAAACGTACGGTGAATTCATGTAAAATGTATATTTATTTTTAAAAAGTTTATATTTAGGAATTATATTCACAAACTGTCTTTCACAAATAACAGTGTGTTCGGGTTATATTTGTCTGCTTGCATAAAAGGAAAAGAAAACACAATATCCCATCCAAAAATGAAAGCATTTTTTTAATGAGTAGAAGTATCAACTGAGTGATAGCAACGTGCTCAAAGCAACCACCTTCAAGCTTCCACCACAGGCTCAACACAGCTGGGGAACCTGGCGCATAAGTTCTTCGCTATATTCCTGTGATCTTTAAACATATCTTGGCCACCAGCTCGGCTTTGATATTGCAGGCAGAGCACCCGACACATAGTAATTAATATTACAACCGCGAGGATTAGTAGGCCAGACATTGGAAAACAGGGATTCATAGAAAATCTCCGACAACCGTATCTGACACTTTCCAGAGGTATGACGAATAACTGAATTGTGATGACACAACAACCCTCTCCAGCCACACACACACTCTCTCTCCCTCTCTTTCTCTCTCTCTATCTATCTTACACACACACATATATATATATACAAACACACACACATATGTGTGTACTTAAATATATATACCTAATATAATAAGTCCGAAAACTAATTTCTGTGTGCCAGTGTGTCAGGGTTTACCCCCACTCTCTGACTATATAATTACACATCCTCGTGTTGGGGTGAGTGTAATAGTAGGCATAGAGACAGGGAGGGTGGTGGCGAATACAGAGAGTGAGAGAGACACAGAGAGAGAGAAAGAGAAAAAAGACGGAGAGGAACCGAAACAAAGAAATTTAGGGATGTTTTATTAACAGTAGTTGTGTTGATGGTGGCAGTGGGAGAATTAATAAGAGAGAGAAAAGTATGTGTATGTGAGAGAAAGAGGGAGATGATACACAACTTTGTTTAACTATGTCTCATTTACAGAAATTCCAGTCGCCAACATACTGAACATTACCACTTTTGTTTACTTTTTGCTTTCTTTAATGCATATGTATATATATATATATACATACATATATATATATATATATATATATATATATATATATATATATATTTACACGTACGCACATATATAAAATACACTTTAACTGATATAAAGTTTCCCCAAAATTAAACTTATCTAATATAATAAATGTGAATATCAGTGTGTCACATTTTTTTCAACTTTAATAAATCCTTTCTACTAGAAACACAATTCCTCAAATTTTGTGGGAAGGAATTAAGTCGCTTACATTGACACCGAAAGGCAAAGTCGACCTCGGTGGAATTCTAACTCAAAACATAACGGTGGACGAAATGCCTCTACGCATTTCGCCCAGCGTGCTAACCATTCTGCCAGCTCACTGCCTTAATATAATATAATATAATAAATCTGGATAAGAGTGTGTCAGTGTTTCACATTTCTTCAACTTTACTCCTAGAGGCCGTAGACCAATATATCATACCATTTTGGAATCAGGCTGACTACGCGGGTAAATTACAAACATTCCGGGCCGAATCAGGAACCACAATTCTGAAATCTTGGATTCCCAAGCTTTCATTTCTGTGATTGTTTTCGGCAATTCTTTTACGTGACATTTTGCGTAAAATGATTTTGTACGATAACAGTTTTTATAAACTAAGGGCCAACTCTGGGCGAAAATAGTAAACATTCGATCCTGAAACTTTGGATTCCTATGTTTTTATTACTGCGCGTATTTTCGGCGACAATTTTTTACATGATTATTTGCGAAGAATATGATCACTGGGATATGACTCTGGAGGAAACAAGTGCAAGAACTTCTCCAAAACAATGCAGAGATTGGTTTGCAGATCTTCCCATTCGGGGTCAGTTGCTTAAAGCTATATATATATCTTAAATGCCGCTTTTAAGCTTGTACATATTTATCTATCTATCTATCTATCTATCTATCTATCTATCTATCTATCTATCTATCTATCTATATATATATATATATATATATATATATATATATATATATATGTGTGTGTGTGTGTGTGTGTGTGTGTGTGTGTGTGTGTGTGTGTGTGTGTGTACGCATGCACACTCAATTCTCCTTTTACACAGTTTTGAAATAACACGATTTAAACATCTGTCCTTGTGTGACCACATAATTTATTGCAAGTAGCAAGTAACATTAATCAATTATAATTTACAAAACGCCGAAACACTATGTAACATGATTAAGTAACAATTTAACAAGAAAAATAGAATCTAATCTATTTTTTTCCGTATAGTGATCCCCTACTCTCCGGTGTGGCAGGACCTATGCTCTGTACCTTCTTCTGATTGCATGTAACCGCTCCATCAGACGGTGCGGGACGGCATTCGTTAGCATCGCGTTTAATACGAAGGATGTGTCGCATGTTTCATCTTCTGCTATATCTCTTATTTGTGATCGTGGCAGTGATAACGTACCCCAAAATGTCGGTTGATAGATCCAAGAAAAATAAAAGAACATCAGTTTCTTTGAAGACCAATAACAATATTTTAGATCGTCTTCATAAAGGTGAAAGTGCAGCATCCTTGGATAGAGTTTCTGCCTGAACGAAGCTACGATAAGAACGATCAAAAGGAATGATGCTGCCATTAGATGATTTGTAACTTTTGAAACAAAATTATCTGCAAAGTTGTCGTCATATACAAGAGATATGATTCTGGAAAAATGGAGAAATCTTTAATAATATGGATAGAAGAAAACTATAAAAAAAAGATACCCGTAGATGGCATTACGATTTTACAAGAAGATTAATGATCTGGAGACATCAAGTGCGCCACATCTGTCTTGTGATAAAAAGAAGAATGAATTTGCTGAAAAATTCCCCGAAAGACACGCACTGGATAATATAAAAATAAGAGGTGAAATCTCATCGGTAGATAAGACTGCTGCCGAAGAATTTCTTCCAAAACTCTTCCAAAATAATTGAAGAAGGCGGTTACATTTCAGATCAAGTTTTCAACGCAGATGAAACTACTTTCGCTTTCGAAATAATGCCAAACAGAACGTATATAGCAGAATCAGAGAAAAGTGCCAGTGGTCTTAAGGCAGCTAAAGACCATGTCACTTTCTTGTTATGTAGCAATACTTCAGGAGATTGGCTGTTAAAACAGTTATTGATTAATCGATCAGTTTTTCCGCGTGCAATGAAAGGTGCAGGCTTAAATGAATTACTAGTTCATTAGAGAGTCAATAAAAAATTATGGATGATAGCAGAAATATTTACTGACTGGTTTAACTACTGCTTCGTTCCTGAAGTAAGACGATATATGGAAGATAAAGGTCTTGAGTTTATAGACAATGCATCCGGTCGTCCAGATTCGGTATACCTGAATGGAAAAGTCGTATCCTTGCCACCTAATACAACATCGCTAACTCAACATTTGATCAGGGTATAATTTCAACACTCAAATCATATTATATCCAGCTAACATTTGAATATATTATAGATGAACTGGAAAAAGATGGTTCCCTTTCAAACATTCAGTCATGCAAACAGTTTACTATAATTAATTGTGTTAAATGTGCTGCCCTATCTTTATTCTAATTAAAGCCATCTACTCTAAATGTATGCTGGAGATCACTTTGCCCAGAATGAGTAAAGCCCAAAAATTTTGTGTCAAATATAAATAGGAACGAATTACATTCTGATATCATCACTTTGTCACATCAGATTAGCAGAGAAGTTTGTGAAGAATTAAAAATTGAAGATATTGCAGAATTAACAATTGACGAAGCTCCTAATGAAAACCAAATTATAAAGAGTATTTCAGAGAATGTATATGGTTCCACGTTAGTTTATAGTAGTGATGATGAAGATGTATCTGCAAGTACAGTTCTAGAAGATTTTCAAGTAACCAATAAACTTGGAAATAATAATAATGTTGAATGAGCAGTACAATTCCAACATGATTTGAAAATTATTATGGCTCGTTATGAAGAATCAGATAAAGAACTAACGAAACAAAATCACATCGTCTGATAACTGAATTCGTATTCAAAACCATTGGAACAAAAGAAACATAAGATGTTAATCTCATTCGAAATACACATGAAGATATATCGCCATTAAATATCTCCTGTGGCGAGAGGGATTTTGCGCCACCGAAAAGCAACAGAATGAGGGTATGTTTATTGTCTAGCAGTGACACTGTATAACTGAATGGTTATGCTATATATATGTATGTGTGTGTGTGTGTGTGTGTGTTTACGTGTGTGTGCGTGCGTGTGTATGTGTGTATGTATAAATAAAAAGATTCAATTTATTTCTATATTTGTATATGAAAATAATTTGTTTTTTATAAAATATATTTGGATGGAAAATATCTCCAATTTTCTTATGTACACTGTATTTTTTTACACGGTTTTATTTTGCAGGGTAGTCTCTGGTACGTGTCCCTCGTTCAAAAAGAGTACTGAGTGTATATATTCATACATACATACATATATATGTATATATATATATATATATATATATATATATATATATATATATATATATATATATATATATATATATATATATATATATATATATACATATATATATATATATATATATATATATATATATATATATATATATATATATATATATACATATAAATATATATATATATATATATCCATATATATATGTGTATGTGTGTATGCATGTATATGTATAAGAGGGGGTACTCCAGGTTCCTGTCTTTGGTTTAAAAAATACAGGAGGAGCAGTTAAATATGACTTCTTTCAACTTATTCCCCTCTCAAATTCATGCATTTGTTGCATCGAAACTTCAGTTTTCTAAGCCCTGTAAAAGAACTGGGAATGTTGAACCCCCAGCCAGACCTTTCGCGATACCATTAAAGCCTGGATTTTTTTTGCATGTGTGTCATTGTGATAATAGTTAATTATATTTTACTAAGGAGTGATGTATGTTTTATATAGATATATATGACACACATGATCTCTGAATTTTGTAAGATTTACTTGTATTCCTAAATTACTCTAAATGGTTTGCTTCAAACGGACATAAATCTAAGAAATCCGATATAAATAAATGGACTATATATACTATTGGAATTATCCAACATTAATGCTTTGAAAATGAAAATTGTTTTAAACATTTCAACACGCATTTATTTCCCAGTCAGAGGTCTCGCTTATATTGAGTGATTATTGATTCAATAGATATTAATATTCATATCTATAAAATAGTGGGATTGACTGTGATTTGTTAAAAAGCGTATGAAGTATGGAACTTGTGAGGTTAGCTCAAAGCAATATGGACCATTTCCCGCGGCATTCTAACGATCGAACTTCAACAGCTGCTGCGATTTCTCGTTAATGTATACTTGACGCTACGATGCTGTTCACCATAATTTCTTTACTGATATTTAAAGATCAGAGCACACACAGCGAAGCACCACAAACTCAGATAAATGCAACGCTATATGTTTGCTGATAGAAAGCGAGACACATTCGAATATGGTTAGATAAATAGACAACACTCGCATACACAACACGTGTATACATAGTTAAACACGTATGCATATATTTCTACATGCATACATACATACACACGCAGACACACACATATATATATATCACTATACATATATGTATATGTGTGTGTGTGTGTGCGTTTTTTTGCAAATATACATATGTATGCATGCATATATGTATGGATCTATATGTTTACCTGTATATATATATATATATATATATATATATATATATATATATATATATATATATATATATATATATCTATATATATGCATATCAAATCGATTTACAGTGTAATGGAGCTGATATAAAAGTGCACTATATGTTTGCTGATAGAAAGCGAGACACATTCGAATATGGTTAGATAAATAGACAACACTCGCATACACAACACGTGTATACATAGTTAAACACGTATGCATATATTTCTACATGCATACACACATACACACGCAGACACACACATATATATATTTCACTATACATATATGTATATGTGTGTGTGTGCGTTTTTTTGCAAATATACATATGTATGCATGCATATATGTATGGATCTATATGTTTACTTGTACATATATATATATATATATATATATATATATATATATATATATATATATATATATATATATATATATATGCATATCAAATCGATTTACAGTGTAATGGAGCTGATATAAAAGTGCACTTCAGTATTCATTTCGTCTATTTTTTGATAATTGGTAAATTTGTTTTGAAGGTAGTATCTCGTTGGAACTCGATTATAACTTAAAGTAAGACAAAAGTACTTCTATGAGTGGGAATTGAATTGTATAACTATACGTATGCATGAATGGTTCAATGCATCATCATATTCCTCAGTATGTTTTTTTCTTATGATACTTTTTTGAGACTTGCATGAATCATTCTGATACAATGTTCCACAGAATTCACCAGGCTGGCGACGTTAAATAAATTTATTTTAGGAATCACAAATATTAATTATCGCAATATATTTTGTCTGGACAATACCGATAACAGCAACAACAAAACGAGCTCAGAATTATTTTTATCATCTTACTTCCATTGGTACTCACACATTCAGCTACAAAATTCGTCACACTTAGACTCTCTCTCATCTCTGTCTCTGTCTCTCTCTGCTTCTTTCTCTCACCTCTTCACTGATCACTCTCCTGTATATATGTGTGTAAATATGCATGTATGTATGTATATATATATATATATATATATATATATATATATATATATATATATATATATATATATATATATATATATATATATATATATATATATATATATATATATATACATATATATATATATACATACATACATACATACATACATATAAACATATATATATATATGCGTTTATATACATATATATATATATATATATATATATACATACATACATACATACATGCATACATACATATAAACATATATATATACGTTTATATACATATATATATATATATATATATATATATATATATATATATATATATTCAGAGAGAGAGAGAGAGAGAGAGAGAGAGAGAGAGAGAGAGATGCATATATATAGAATGTTTTCAAATATTTTGATCACCCACAATAATGTCATTTCACCCATTCTACACTTTAATCACGTAAGCTCAGAAATTGTTGGTTATCTGACTTCCAATTTACTATTAGTGTGGAAAGTGGTAACAGGAATGCTTGACAACTAGAAATTACTACCAGAAGAACAGAAAGGTTTCAGGATGAAGGCTAGAGGAATATATGATCTATTATATATAGACAAAGCAGTTCTCTATGAAGTAAAAGTTATAAAGAAAAATCTGGCAATAGCATGGATAGATTATAGGAAAGCCTATGACATGATCCCACACGAATGAATAAGTGAATATTTGAGTATGTTCAGTATAGCAGACTGCATAAGAAAATTACTTAGCTTTATGGATAGTAGATTTATACTTAGGTGACACATTCTTAGAGAAAGTTAATATCAAAAGAGGCATTTTCCAGGAGTACTCGTTCAATATTTGTTCTATGTTTGATCCCCCTCAGTTTAGTGTTGAGGAAGGGAAAGGCAGGGTATCAGTTCAGAAATATTAATGGAAAAATTAAACATTTGCTCCATATGAATGATCTGAAGCTTTTTCGTAAGAAAGAAACAGAGGTAGACTGCTTAATACAGACTGTAAGACACTTCAGCAAAGATATAGCCATAGAATTTGCCATAGATAAGTGTGCACTATTAGCCATGAGAAGGAGAAAGATAGTCAACCACGAAGGCATCCAATTACCAAGCGGCCAGACATTAAAATCAATAAAAGGAGAAGAGAGCTTTAAGTATCTGGGAGTATTAGAATCTGACAGAGTACTAACTACAGAAATGAAATCGAAAATTGAGGAGTACATCAGAAGGGTGAGGAAGCTAATGAAATCAAAGTTAAATTGTCCGAATCTAGTGCAGGCTGTAAATACTTGGACAGTATCATTACTTAGATACTCAGCAGCTTTTGTAGATTGGACAAAAACTGAATTATCAAAGCTAGACAGAAGAACTAGGTAGGAATTCAATATGAATGGAGGACTCCCCCCATTCATATCGGAAGATGGAAGAGAGTTAATATCAGTTGGAGACTACGTGTAATTTGCTAGAGTAGATATACACTCCTATGTAGATAATAGTAAAGAAAGTTTATTAAAAGCTGCCAGAGTCACTGCAAGACATACGGAAAACAAAAGAGCAAACTAACTTAAAAAACAGAAAAAAGAACAGAAATTATCTGACTGGCAGGACAAGGCGGTGCTTGGTAGAATGTCAAAGATAGTTTCAGCAATAGTGGTAGGGAGACATGATTATGGCTGCAGAAAGAAAAGCTGAAGAAGGAGACATAAAGTTGCTTTGTAGCAGCACAAGATCAAGCATTAAGGACTAATTAGATAAACAGCCAAAATAGACAAAAACTAAGTAGATTCGCAATGTAGATTATGTAAGTCAAAATAGAAAGCGTTACACATATAGTAACTGAATGTAGCATGCTGGCACAGACAGAATGCAAGAAAAAGCACTCGTAGAAAGCTAGGATTTGAACATACTGTTAAATGGTATGAACATAAACCCAGTAAAGTACTAGAAGGTAAGTAGTACAAGGTATATGACTTTAAACAATCAAACTGACTGAGTAATAGAAGTTAAAATGCCTGATTTGTTAGTAGAAGATGAAAACAATAGAAAGTGCCAGATAATTGACTTCACTGTCATAAATGATGAAAAAATTAGTATGAGAAGTATAGAAAAAATAGCAAATTACCAGGACCTAGCTTTGGAATTACAGAGACTATAGAAAGTGCAGGTAAAATGTATCCCAGTAGTTACTGGTGCATTGGAAATTATACCTAAAGATTTGAACAGATGGATAGAGTAAATAGGCATAAAACACAGTTAAGCACAGCCGAAGAAAAGTGTTATTAGGGACAGATAGGAAACTTAGGAGAGTTTTTATCATCTAAGGTTACTTCCTGTAACCCAATAGGAGGGTTTATTGCATCTAAGGCAACTTGTTATAGCACGATGTTAGGATTTTTGTCTTTTCCAAGAGACTAATATGTTGAGTGTATATGAATAATAATAATAATAATAATAATAATAATAATAATAATAATAATAATAATAATAATAATGATAATAATAATAATAATAATAATAATAATAATAATAATAATAATAATAATAATAATAATAGCGAAACAGCTAGACGTGACAGCCCCTGGACGTGTTCTTCGCTGCTCTGACCTGTCAGCAGCTGAAGACACAGAAACATTAATACAACCCAGCAGGACAACTGAAAAGTTGCTCTAAACGACTGGAATATCTATAGTCTCCTGTGAGTATAAGTTAAGGATATTACATATCTACAGTCTACAGTCTAAGTTAAGGATATTACATATCTACAGTCTATGCATGTATGTGTCTGTGAAAATATTTTACCTTCCTTTTTTTTTCCTTCCATTTCTCACTGAATATTCGAAAAGGTAAACACCCTTTATTTTGCAATAAACACCACAGTCATCTCTGACCTCACATCCAAGCGAACACCTCCAAAAATTTAGAAACTTTAATATCTCCAATTTTCTGTGAACATTTTATCTTTCCTTTTTCCCCGATTAACAGAATATGTAAAAATGCCTTTTATTGTAACCACAAAATTAAATGCAAGATAAAAAAAAGTAAGGAGATAAGCCTCTGCCGACTACAAAAACTGTTAACTAAGGCAAAACATTTAAAAAGAAAAGAAAAATTCTAAAAGAATAAGAAATTTAGAAATTCAACAAAGTGAACATCTCTTCCTAATATTCCCAAAATCTGGAATATCTACAATTTCCTGTGAACAATTTAAATCTCTCTCAAAATAAAATAAGTTAGGAAACTTACATACCTACAGACAAACGATCAGCTTTAAAAAAAAGCAACTTCTGTGAATACGTGTACTGTCCTTTCTCCCCGAGTATTCGAAAATGTAAACATCCTTTTCGTTGGAAAAGTACTACTGTATTCTCCAACTGGACAGACAAACACACCTCACAACAAAACTTAAAAACTTTAATATATTACCCAAATACGTAAACATATTTTGTATTGAAACACCACAACTGAATTTATCGGTGGCAGAGAGCATGAGAAAATCATGGAGAGTGAGATGGAGAAAAGCTTTACGTACGAACATAAACCAGAAGATGTCACCGTGAATAATGAATGTAAGATCTTATGGGAGTTTACAATCTATTTGATGATTAGACTCTGATTGATGCTTGGAGACCAGAGATTTTTGTTGATAAAAGTAAACCTAGGTCATAGATATTGCCTGGGAATGCATGCACGAGTGACAAAATGCTAGAAAGATACGAAATGCATGAATGTGGGAACTGAAGTTGCAGGAGCACTGGGATCGCTCACAACAAGGTTTGCAAAATGTCGAGGTAACTGCTCTATTGCAAACAACGAGAGTTTGGAGACCGGTACTTGGTTGTGAAGTATCATGGAGAGAGATCTTGTGAGACCTTAGCCAACAGGTAGAGTCTGCTTTTAAAGAATTAACCGGAACAAGTGAAGACGGAACTCGACTTTACTGTAATGTTTATAAGTATCTACTACTGGTTGCATATCCTTGACACTTAACACACTCCATCTACAAACATTACATCTATTACGCAATGCCGAATCCCAAGAAACAGCTGTCGGTCGACAATTAATGAAGTGATGAAGGGTCATTCTTCATGTTACTTGTCCAGTTTTCCATTTCTTTCACTCGCTGTTTGCGTGTTGAAGTCATTTGTTTTCGTATTTCATTTTGTTTGCTGCTAATGACGTCCTGTACCCACATGTGCATATATATATATGCATATATATATATATATATATATATATATATATATATATATATATATATATATATATATATATATATATATATATATATATATATATATATATATATATATACACACGCTTAGCGACAGAAATTACAGACACAGGTCGAATAAAAGCCAAAAACATGACTATATATCTATTTTTATTGACAATTAGCAGAAGCACCTGAGTGAATCACGGGTCGACAGTTTCGTGAATTAGTACTTCGTATATATACATATAGGTATTCATGCACGTGTGTATGCATTTATATGTTTAGTAATATATGTATACTTGTGTAAATTATACAGACAAATATTCCTTTGAAGCTCTTTGCAAATTAACCGAGTAATTTTAGAGCATTGTTGATAATCATGTGTATGCGCGACGACCGTTTTAGATTAGCATGTATTCATGATTTTTTTATACAAAGAAATTGAAAGATTTACGGTGTTTTCATTATATAATTTCATTACATTGAGCTTTCATGATAAAATATATAATATTTATTTTCGATGTTTTATAAATATGCAGGCAGGATTTATCTAACATCTTTGACATTAATAACATTAATATAGAAACTGATTATAACAGGAAAACATAACTGAGGCTTTCAAATAAAGCTATTTGTGCAAATCAAGCTACTTACGAGAATAAGATATAACATTATATCATGGAGACAACATACATAGGTGTAATTTATGGATATGAAGCATTAGATATGTTCGCCATTCGTGATCACTCCCACAAAGAGACCATACACGCAAGCATATATTATATAGATGCATATGTATATGCGTATCAATAAATATGCACAAATATTCAGACATACACATACACATATATGCATGTTTGTGTATACCTATGTATACATATTTATATATATGCGCATCGATATATATATATATATATATATATATATATATATATATATATATATATATATATATATACATATATATATATATACAGAGAGAGAGAGAGAGAGAGAGAGAGTGTGTGTGTGTGAGAGAGAGAGAGATAAATAAATATAAATGCATATTCTGTTGTGTCTGGGGAGATTCTTGTCTTTTCCAACAGACTCACCGGTAAAATTTCCGCTTATTTCTTTTTCACTTTTTTATTTTTGTAAAATATTCGTTGGGTCTTGCAACCTTTTCAAAGGTTTCGACTATGTCCGTTACTTAAACAGCGTTGCTTTTTGTTTGTTTGGGTGCATGTATGTGTGTATGTGTGCCTATACATGAATGCATGTATGCATGTGTGTCTATGCATGTATGTGTGTGTGCATATGTATAAATTTACTTATGTGTGTACATTTTTGTGTATATATTCTGCATATTCAAATGTTTGCATATCCCTGTTTATGTGTTTTTATGTATGTGTGTGTGCGTGCGTGTGTGTGTGTGTGTGTGTGTGTGTTTGCATATGTGTGTGTGTACATATGTCTCCTTGCGTGTGCATGCCTGAGTGTGTGTGTGTGTGTATGTTTTGCAACTATGTACGGTGTATGTATGTATGGATGTGCATATCCATATGCGTGAACGTGTGTCTCCATATGTGTCCTTGTGTGAAGTAAAGTTTGTGTGTATGTATGGTCATGTGTTTCAGTCTTCATTTGCGTATGTGTGCTTGTCTGTTCAAATAATCTATGTACCTATTCGTCTGTATGTTGATCTGTTTACTTTCATATCGATATGCTTACATACATGTGCATATACATCTATCTATCTATCTATCTATCTATCTATCTATCTATCTATCTATCTATATATATATATATATATATATATATATATATATATATATATATATATGTATATATATACCGACACACTCACACGCACACACACACACACACATATACATATATCTATGTACATAGCAACTCACTAACTATTCTACTCTAACTGTGTAAAATTGTAGGTATGAAGGGGTGATATCGGCTATGTATATTTCCTATTTCGTATTGGGGAAGTTTCATTTAAGAGGACGTACTCCCGTATTTGTCTGAATGTTGGGTCCTTCGGGTGCTTGGATAAGATGCGGATGTCATGTAGACCCAGGTAGTCTACATGTTGCTCCTTGGCACGTTGGTAGAGTATAGAAGACTGTTGTTGTCGTCATACTGTCTCAAATGCTCATTTAGTCGTTCCTCAATGGTCCTAGATGTATGTCCCCTCATACATGGTCCCCTATGTATGACATGTTCATCTCTTTACAAGCGTCTTCTGTGCATCTTATGGAGTAAACTGCATTTCTAGTTCTAACTTTTTTTTATCTATCTATCTATTTATCTCTCTCTCTATCTATCTATGTGTAAGCGCGCACGCACACACACACACACATAAGTATATATACATATATATATATATATATATATATATATATATATATATATATATATATATATATATATATATATATATATATATATATATATATATATATAAGTACGTATGTATGTATGCATGTATATATATATATATATATATATATATATATATAACATTTGCTTTATTATGTTCTCCCCAACGTGATCTACGTGTTACACGTTGCTAACCTGTAATTGTTATGCGTACATAATACACAAATATCTGATATAACATACTTTCGTATACTTAAATATACAGTGCATTTTAAAGTATCATACTGAAAAAAGAATAAATTTTTTTCGTATTCGAACTTATATCCGTGTTTATGTAAAGCGTTCGTAAAAATGCACTCTCGGCTAGAATTAAACATTAATGTATTAAGAATATGAGGCAGCGTTCAGTGATTGAGACCTTGTGTAATATCTCGGTCTAATATGAATAGCAATCAAATATCAAAGTAATCACAAACCACCTTCAAAAGATATTAGGTTACATGCTATATTCTGATCACCGAGAAACTACGCATCAATATAAGTTACGATGGCAAACATTAAGAGAAACTTTGATCGAGACTAATAAATTAATAGCCTTTTCATAATGTTATTTTTTAAAACGACTTAACATGTATGTTTTGCTTTCTCACGTGCATTTATGAGAATTGTTGCATAACACATGAGCGAAAAAACAAAACGTCCGAGTAACGCATATATGATTCAAAAGCTTCCCTGCCTTAAAATGTATACGCATTGTAACTTCCTAACCACTACATCCAGCGAAGCCTAAATTAGTAAACATATTAAGCCAGCTACGCACGCATAATGATGCTTTGTCAATGGGTATCTTGCTCAAAGTGTTATTCAAGGTAGAATAATATATATGAGTGTGTGTGTGTGTGTGTGTGTGTGGGTGTTCGTATGTGTGTGTACATATGTACATATATATATATATATATATATATATATATATATATATATATATATATGTGTGTGTGTGAGTATGTATATATGTAATTTATGTATGTTTATACATTGATAAGGCATACGGTTATACATACATATGAATATTTATGTATGTGGGTAGGTGGCGATGTATGCGTGTTTAATGGAGAAGACATTATTTTATTATGAGCAAGTTTTTATGCTCGGTTCACTGAGCATGTATTTTTCTTAAATAGATATACGCTAAATTCTAACTACCTATTGATTTTGTATATGCCTTTATGTTTTGTTATGGAGAGCAACACAGAGCATACACCGGAACATGCACTGTCGTCGTCACAGAAGAAATTCAATATAATTACATAAAATACATACCTTTTAAACAGAAGAAACCATTTCACGTTGCAGACATCTAAGTATGTTGATCTTCAAAAGCGTATCCTCTCTGCAAATTGAAGAGACAAGGAACATTCTAGCAACGTCGGTGCAGGCGGTAACCTTGCGGGTACAAAATAAATGGATCTCGATCAGAATTGTTCAGTTGTTCGATCAAACTTCGATCAACTTAAATAATATATTCATTCCATTATCGTATTAGAGGGTGAATATACTAGACGCATGTGCAGCCTTAATATAATGTATATGAAGGCGGTGAGCAGGCAGAAACGTTAGCACGCCGGGCGAAATTCTTAGTGGTATTTCGTCTGTCTTTACGTTCTGAGTTCAAATTCCGCCGAGGTCGACTTTGCCTTTCATCCCTTCGTGGTCGGTAAATTAAGTACCAGTTGTGTACTGGTGTCGATGTAATCGACTTCACCCCTCCCCAAAAATTTCGGGCCTTGTGCCTAGAGTAGAAAAGAATATAATATATATGTGAAGTATTTATTACACAGTATGACAAAGTTGAATGTTCAGATTAGAGGTACAATTCGTTCTAAGTTATTCCATTGAATTGTCGCCAACTCCGTTTCACTCACAAGCTTGGGATTTACCGATTCCTATTGTAAATGCCACGACCCTGAATGCCAAGGATCTGATTCAGGATCCTATGAATTGGAAGCGAATTTCCCAAATATTCTTCCATGCCGCTTTGATGTTGACAGTAGACATAGACATGAATGTTCTTATATTTTTTCATTCTCTTTGAGAAGAGTAAAAAAAGGCTGCACTACTGTTCGTTGACGGTTTTCCGAGACTACAGACGTTAATCCTCATAGTGTTCCGTGAAAACTGTTTCTAGTGAATTTGTGCATAAAGTACATGAACAAAAATATTCTACAGAAGCTCTCATCTAAGGAAAAAAGGATTGGGGTCAATTTCTGCGTCGTAGGACAAGCAGATCGGCGTCATTGTGAGGTGAACATGAAATACACGCGAATATGGCTTCTCGGGATGCGTTCCTGGATGTTTAGTGTCCTTAGTAGCAATAACGTCATAAATAAAGAAATAATGTTCAATTATGATGCTTCATTATATTTATGGTATGTCAACAACTGTCAGGAACAGAAACACTGTTTAGCTTGAAGAGAAGTACTACACTTTGGAATGCAGTTCTAATTAGGATAAGAATACACTGTCTACGAATTTGATCTCACCAATAGAGATTATTGGTGTTACTGACACTCAGCTTTTTTTAGGTTTCTAGTTTAACGTTGTTAATGTATAGAGAAAATGTGTGACGAGTGGATGTTCTTTGATAAAGTCGCATGTGTTGTTTGGGTTGCATATGGATGATGCATGTTTGAAGAGTGTTACTGAGGAGTGATATATCCTATCAATTGTGTAAGGTTGGGCATAGTTGAATGTAGCAGCTAATAGGTTATTGATATATAAAAGATAGTAGGGTACAAAACAAAACCCTAGAAAATAACCTAATTGATTGTGAGTGACGAGAAACAACACCCGCCAGCTCATTTTGCACTGGTGCCATCTGATACCAAGCTGCTGATCCATGAGATGAAAGATGGGTAAAGCCTGTGGGTTTGAATATTTTGATGGGAGATTTGCATGCCTGATATGGTTGACGGTTTCGCTGATGTCTAGAGCAACTACACTGCTTTCTGTGAATTTCTGTGTAGCGAAAGCCCACTCCAAATAACGTACCAGAATGGGTGTCCAGTGAATCTGGTTCTGCAGTAGATACAATGGTGGTCGCTGAGAAGGGAGAGAAAGAGAGAGAGATTCAACTTTTTGAAGAAACTCGTTCTAAGGAATGTCTCCATTACCTTGACGTTGTTAGAATTGCGAGCGATACAACGACAAATATTTGGTTAATGTGGTTGAGAATATTTGGAGTAGGTCACATTGAAAATTACATATGTACGAGTTTACCATATATATGTGTTAAGGGTGCTCTGTGTGTGACCGTGTGTATGTGTGGATAAGCATTTGCATTTATGTGGTATCGTTCTAAATCACGTAAATTAGGGTTTCAATATATACAAGCTAGTAAACAACCAGTGCACGAACCTATGTACTTGGTCCGATATATTCAACCTCGGTATATATTTTGAAAGAAATTTCAGTTAATTATTGAATAATATATCTAAATTGGTGATTTATCATCTCAGTGGTGCATTGTCGGAAAACGGAAAATTAATATTAAAACAAATGTAAAGATATTATGGGTCTAATCTCATAGAAACTCATTCAATTTTGCTATCATCGATAGAAACTAAAGTTAGTAAAGTGAGCATTACTTTTATAGAATTATTTAATAAAATTCTTAGTTTTAACTGGATGCGCTTCATAGCTGTTTCACACTAAAATAAAAATGCTAGTTTCGCTAAAAATGCACAATAACCTATTATATCGGCCTGAATATAATGCTGGTTTTGTTATATAGTAAATCAACATCTATAAAATCTTGAATAAAACCTGCAATGTAAGTTAGCTGAATATATCAGATAATATATATGATTTATGCTGAGTATTTTCACTGAATCCATATTGTTTCACATCATGTACAATATCTCTAGACGTTTCAGAATGAGACACTTAGTACTTACCGTTCTTTTAATTCATTCTAAGTGATTTTCAGATATATGGGGACATGTTGTAGTACCTAACCTAAAATAGTATCAATGCCTTGGCATAAAAATGATTAAAATGCTACAATTGTGTCTTTATTTAGGTTGATGAAGATGTGACTCATCTTTATTTCAAAAGGCCTATTCACAGCGTGTTTTCAGTTCTTTAGACTGACCTAATTTTCTCTAATACATATTAATTATCGACCCCTTTAGAAATAAATACGAACAGCCTAAAAAACCTACACTGTGCACGTGTGATGCTTAATACAGTCAAATTTTATAACACTGAAATTTTTTCCAAAAGATGTTATGAAATTTCATATGTACAAATCTTTATCATAAATCATAAATTATAAGCGAAAGATAGGCTGTTTCATTATTGAGGACATGCGTTTCTGTTTAATATTCAAGAGCAGTAGAGAGATTTTATGTATAAACTGTAACACATTTGATAAAATATTGTATTTTTACAGTAACAGAGTTAGGTAAATGGCCCAGCATAAAGAAAAGAAGTTTGACCTCCGTTAGTTTATCAGTAGAATATCAAAGTAAATATAAGACATTATAAACAGAAAACAACTTTCTTAGTAAACTTTAAATCACACTATAAAACACTTAGATTTAACCGTTAACCTGAGATCTGAGTTTTGATATGTTGGAATCATTTCATACTGATAGAGATATACTGGAGCAAGTGGTTTCATTTGTTTCATTTCAAAGGCCATTTATCATCACTTATCGTCAATTTATGATAAATAGCAATGAACGTCAACTGGTTTCCTGAACAGTGCCTTTCAAGTTTAACAAATGTATTATTTGATACAAAATTGTTGCTCGTAAGTGATATTTTGGTATGCGAGACTATATTCCTAAATTCTATATTTTAGAATAAATTTGTTAATATGTAAATCACTTGCAAAATAACCTACATATTTAAACAATATAAATAAGCCATCATATTCACTTACTAATTTGTGAAAATCTTATATTTTGCTATATGTGTACGTGTCTGCGTGCATCTGTGAGTTTGTTCGCATATCTATGCATATGTATGCGATTGTAAGTACCTGCATCTATATACGCATGTGTGCGTGCGTATGTGCATTTGCGTGTATGCGTGTGTGTATGCATGTGTGTGTCAGTGTCCGTGTGCGTGTGTGCGTGTGTGCGTGTGTGCAAGTTTGTGTGCATAAGAATCTGAATGTGTATGCCTATTTGCATATATAAAAGTTATGAATATAAAGCAACATGTTAAAAGGAAGGGCGGCATAATAAACCAGGGAATCGGCGAAAAGGCAATATCTTCATTTATAAGGAATCGGAATGGGTAGAATCTACCTTTAGAACCTAACTGATAAATAAGTTAGTTTATTAAATAAGTAAGGTAAACAAACACCGGTACGCTGGTGACTTATGCTTACATGGAGTAGAAGAAATACAGATAACTGGATGAAGATAAAACCCAAAAGAGTTGATGCAATATTCAAAGTCTTATCTCATCAAGTTTTTCAAAACAACCATACTTAATGTAATAGCAATATTATTATGCAACATGTGCATGAAATCATAGGTGTGTATCCCGGAACAAATCCGGTTGAAATTGTCGACGTTACTTCTCAGGTTCCTCTCCATTTGTGTATTATTCTCTATTATCGCCGCAGACGATATTTCGTTGTCACCTAGTCATTATATATATATATATATATATATATACACACACACATACACACATATATACATATATATATATATATATATATATATATATATATATATATATATATATATATATATATATACATACATACATGCACACACACACACACATATATATATATATATATATATATACACACACATACACACACATATACATATATATATATATATATATATATATATATACATACATACATACACACACACACACACACACACATATATATATATATATATATATATATATATATATATATATATATATATATATATATATATATATATATATAAGATCCAAGGATGGCGGTGTAAGAAGAAAGTTAACTTCAAGCAATCCGTAGTAAATATAGAAAACAATTTTCAGGGACAATAATGGTATATTGAGACGGAAGGTTGTGGATTTTTTTCGTATCGACCTACGATAAATATAATGCAAACATATGTGTTATATTTCGAAGTGACTTTGAAGTTTCGGACTGCTAATCTATATTCGAATTGTGTGCAGTTCAGTTTTCATATATATAAAAGAGAGCTTGTGTGCGTATGTGCTTGTGTGTGTGTGTGTGTGTGCGCGCGCGCGTGTGTGCGTGCGTGTGTGCGCATGCTCCTTATGCATTCCAAAACTGAGTTGCCGATTTTGACGTATGGACTATCAAAAGATTCAGTAGGCTTTTGGCTACCAACTAAACTATATTTTCATTCACATATTTGCATTACAAAAGTTTAACCTTGTCATTTTTCATTTAGTCACCTATCGTAAACGACATTTATATCACCACTACAACGACAATGATGTCACATTTTCTATATGAGTGTGTTTCCGTGTCTGTTTCCTACATTAGGCCGATTACTGACAGGTATATATGTGACGGTGTATGTGTCTGTTAGTATACATACATTTTTGTGACGATCAACACACAGGGACAGAGATAGGATTCATGTGTATATTAATGTATGTGTGTGTGTGTGTGTGTCTTAGTTTATGTATGTAACTTTCACCCTTCCAACAGTAAAACTCGCAGATATTGAAAGTTTCGTTGCAGCCTGCACTTCAAATAAACAGCAACCTTCCCATTGAAGGACTACCAACATGATGATTTAGCTGATTTAACACCACTCACAATATTCGCAAATATATTCGAAAATAATCTGTTATTCTGGTTATTATAGCAAATTCGGAAACTTGGCGAAGTAGAAAGCCTCAGCGACTCTTTCAATATAATTGGAGAAATATTATTCCACTCCTTCTAAACAGTTTCAAGATAATGATTGTTTAAACAGTCCTGGTATTCTGCATCACTGTGAGTATCGACGTTGCACAACCTTTTTACTGCGTTAGTCAGTATTTATTCTACAGACTATAACGTTACACAGTTAAACATATGTAGTAATGTTGAATTAATTTATATCTTGCTACATGCATCCTTCAGTAAATGTTTTAGATTAACGTTACAACAACAGCATCTTCCTTTCTATACACTTGGTTCAGCGTTCGTTTCAAAATTGTAATGTAAATTATTTTTGTATGAAAAATTGAATTATGCCTTCTGAATTTTCTTGGACTTTAACTTTCTTCACCGTAATGTTCAATCGCGAATTTTATAACATTTAATACATGTTGACTTTCTGTATTTTGTTACATTGGTGACGCACAGTAACTTTTGCTAAATTGATGACGTTCCATTTTTTATAGCATAGCTTTGCTACAGAAAGTATGTTTTGCACTATATTGCGTACATTTCGTTTCGCGTGAACTTCCTACGTGTACATTTTGCTGTTTTCAATATTATTAATTCTATGAGTGTGCTTCTGCGTTCCTTACGTCTATAGTAAACTATAGTAAAGAACATTTTACATTGTTTTAATGAGCCCACATCTAATGAAGTAGCCATCCACATGAAAATCATGATATTCTCATTCGTATTCGAGATAACAACCTTAAATATCTCCCACAGACTAATCCCTCATATCATACTCTCCGGTATACTTTTATTCTGTGGAATGGACAAGATGGGTATCATTTCAATATTCCACGGATTGAACCTCTAACAAGATAGCCAATTACAAACAAAAAGGTGTCGTCAAATAACTTCTATTCTTACTACCTGATGTTAAGACCAGAACAATCAAATCAATTGCACATGTCAAAAAAACTTTATTTTCATTTACACATTTTCTACGTTATCTCAACAACCAGCTATAGTTATTTAAAATATACTTCTCTACAACGACCAGATTTCATTAGAAAATCAAAATTGTGTTGCATTACGATAGTGACAATGTATGAAAGTAAAGTTTCTCCGAATTAGTCACATCGTATTATAATAAAGAGAGCTGCTTATAATCTATCTACCAAATAAACTATGTTTTTGACACAACTACACTTTTTTACAACTAAAATAACCTCGGCAACTAGGTTGAATCGCACAATTTTCAGGTCATATTCGAACAATATTTCGATTTGCTTCCAATGTTTCACTTTCATCCGATGTTTCAGGCATGCATGGGATTCTACTCAAACATTTAAGAAAATGTACGCATAAATATTGTATCAAAATAAGCCCAAACCCCAAAATTGCATTAACAGACATCCGTTTTTCTATATGTCATGAGGTATTACAGTCACACACACATGCACTCTCACTCTCTCTCTCTCTCTCTCTCTCTTTCTCTCTCTCTCTCTCTTTCTATCTCTCTCTCTTTCTCTCTCTTTCTCTCTCTCTCTCTCTCTCTCTCTCTCTTTCTCTCTCTCTCACGCACAAAAGGATGTATGCATTTGTATTTATGGGCGAAGGTAAACAGAATACGCATTACTGGTGTTTAGGTTTAGGGTTACGCCGAAAACGGGTGGTGTACGTATTCTTTACCTCCGCTATGTACGTGTGTTTGATAGATAATCTGTGTGTGTGAGAGAGAGAGGGAGTGAGTGCCACTTACACATACATGCAAAATAATTCATACATCACAACACACACCTTCACTCCCTGTCCCTTTCTTTCTCTCTCTCTCTGACACACAGGCGTCCATTTCATATATCCTCTCTTTTACTTTCTCCTGTCACTTCAAAGAAAATGTTACCTGTTCACTATATTCTCGCTTTCAATTTCTGCTCTCTTCGAAGCATACAGAGATTAAAACAATTTTACGGAAATTAACGAACTGTCATATGATCCTATATTATCGAGTTGACAACTTTGCTTCTTCAAGCGGAAGAATGCCATAAAATAACTCCTTTGACACACATACAAATTTACAGCTCAAATCCAATTGAAATGTTCTTTTTCTGTTGTGTATTTTGTGTTTATGATGAGCATATTTGAAAAACCTGATCTTCTTTCTAGCATGTCCAAGGTAACATTTCCGTCCTCCCATTTTCTTTTCCTAAATTTCAACCGATTTCTATGTTTGTGATACAGGACATTAGGGTTTCACTCACAAAATACATTCTCAATATTTTAAATTTCTCTCTCTCCACACCTAATTCATTTTTACTTTTTCAAATTTTTATTCTTGGTAATACATGGAGAAAAAAACAGAGAGTACGAATTTTTAAGAATTTTACGCCATCTCACCACTATCAAAAAGCTACACGCTCCCAATGTTTCACTTTTTTGCTTTTGGAAAACGAAAAAGTTTCTGCAGAAATAGTGTCGTTTACCTATTGTTTCTAGCATGTCGGGTTTTCCGGTGGTGGTCTGCTATTTTTTAAGTCTAGTATTTCAGTAGAATTCTACGCATGCGGGAAACATCAGCCAAAAGTGAAAGATTAGGAGATTTTAGCTTTTTGAAATCTGGTAGGTGATGGTGGATGAGGTGGAGGAAGGGGCATTAAGAGTTTCTTTAAGAAAAAATTAAACTATAAAATATGTATATATTTATATATTTCCCAGATTCGTAATCTCTCTATTTATCTGCATCGATAACAGAAAAAAAAACGGGAAAAAAATCCAAATTAAGAAATTGCAGTGACGATAGGGGAAATTTAGATGCTGAAAATATGATTTCTGGATAAAATCGTATTAACCCCCTTTTACAGGATGAAGCAGTACATATTTTCTGATACTTCAAGAACAGAAAGCACTTTCATGCAGGTTGTACCCTCGCCCTTCACTTTTAAACAAACCATAACTTCCATTATTCCATTAACCATATATCAGCTGTGCCGATTCTGCCCATACAAAAGGAGCAAATAATACAACCTATTTGTATGTCATCAAACACGGACAACGCCGGGATGTATTGCTATTATAGTTCTAAATCTAAACTTTCCTGGGGTAGAAGGCGATCTTTTGAACGATAAATTGGTTGTACTGTAGTTGGGACAATGTGTATTACGGAAGATTTCTATTGATCAAATTTAGGGTTTCGTTTTTGTTCGGAATTCTTTGATATATGCAAAAAGTTTAATCAGGTAAGGTCTATTTAGGTGTTTCAGCTGCAGGTCATGGAGTTGTTTTTAGAGGCTCATAAAAGAATGTAGGCAAGGGAAAAGGAAATTTGGTCAGATAACATGTAATTGGGTTTTGTTGTTGTTGGGATGATTTTGATACCAATGACTGATTTAACATTTTATCTCGAAAATGTGAAGTTTATATTTCAGAATTAAGTCAAGTATTTATAGTTTGTAATTAGGAATTTTCCTTTAGGTTGTCGATCATGGAATTTTGAAGTGTTCACAAAAGAAAGGTTATTTGGTTACCAGATTTCTTTATTTGGGGTATCGTTTAGAGTATATAAGGCAGCGAGCTGGTAGAGTCATTAACAAAATCGTTGCCTTTCATCCTTTAGGGGTCGATAAAGTAACAGTTGAACACTGGGGTCGATGTACTCGACTATTCCCCTCCCCAAATTTCAGGCTATGGTAGAAGTGATTATTTATATCATATAAGAGTTGTTTTAAGATGGTGTGGGTATGTCATAGTGCTATTGGTGTAGAGATTTATCACATACTTTAATGTTCACAAAAGACTGTAGGTAGGTGTAAAGGGTAGATGGTTAGTAATTTTTTTCTCTAAATGTGAATTGCTCAAGAATCTATTTGCTTCCTATCACAGGGAAATAAAATTTGTGAGCTACGCTTTTAGAAATATTTCTTCTATTTGGTTTCATCATAGGTGTTCTATAATATATTATTTTCAACCAATGAATATTATCGCAAAAGTGGGACAGTACAATTATGATTAAAAATAGAAATGTAAATTTTAAAAATTAGAAATATTTCATTTCTAAATCTCTCAGCGTTATGCAGTAGCAGCATGATTAAGTGATGGCTTGTTGCCAACTTAATTTGGCAGTCCTAGGAAATATAGCAGTAGTATTCTTCCCTTTCCTGGGACTGCCACATTAAGTTGGGACTGCAACAAGCAATCAAAAAAATTAATTAATACAAATTACAAAACAAAACCAGAAAAATTCCGAGCCGGCAGAAACTTTTATCAAGCTAGAAAATGTGAATCTGAGTGTGGATATTTTGTCTGGGAGTTTGGGAACATTTCGATATCATGCTTAGCCGATAGAAAAACTATTGTTTCGAAATAATTTAGTGTTTGGAGGAAGAGACTAATTTAGAATTTGGTTTCGGACTTTGATTTCTGAATATGAGAATGTGTTAAGATTCCTTAGTACAAAGTTGGCATGGTTTGTTGACATTTTGGTATGGCTGTGCGTGTGACAATATTTTCTTGTTAATGGTAAACGTAGTAATTTTTTTTAATTTTAATATCAA
The DNA here is from genome assembly GCF_046866305.1 of Octopus bimaculoides. Lineage (NCBI taxonomy): Eukaryota > Metazoa > Mollusca > Cephalopoda > Octopoda > Octopodidae > Octopus > Octopus bimaculoides. The sequence goes on along the minus strand of NC_142934.1, from coordinate 52,690,709 downwards.
TATATGCTTGGATAGTGAAGTAATATTTTCCTGTTTGGGTTGGCAAAATTATGTGTCTATTGGTTGCGTCTTGTTAAGCAATGGTCTGTTACAGGCCCTATATATGTAGATGTAGTAGAACGTGTAATGTTCATTATAACTCTTGCACTATAGACAATATTTCCAGTGAATTTATTTTTAGATGGAAAGGTTTTGAGGTTGAAATTGTTGATGTTACATGTGTGCTTTCGGTTTTCGCTGTCAGAAAGTTTTCGGTGGATGTAATTGGTGATAGGCTTTTTCAACATTTTTAGTTGGCTAATGTGATACTTGTGGTTGGAGAGGAAATCTGTTTGGAGGTTTCTGAAAACTGATTTAGTTATTGGTGTGGAGGCTTCTATGTTGAGGGGTGAATGGAACGAGACAATTTCCCTTTTCCTATTCTCGTGCGCTTTTTATTTGTTGTAGGGGTGGTGTTCTTTATATATTATACATTTTTCTTGTAGCCGCTATTGCTGAGGGTTTGGTTATACGAAAGAAAGTCTTTGTGATATATTCCTTATTAAGTTTTTAATTTTATTGGCAGGTTGACGTGCGTATGTAGACGCTAGATATTACTGATATCTTTATTGTGGGTTTATTAATACTGGATTCAATATCGAAGGTAACATGGAAAAATTTGAGTGATTCTAAATGGAGAATCATGTTTAAAAGAAGTGATGCAATTCTATTTTAAATTTATCGGCTTTTGTGGATTGTCGTTTCTGAATGTGAGCAAACCGTCCTCCATGCAGAGATCCTCCAAGACGAATTGAAATTTTCTGTGACATTTCGGAAATACGTAAAGGCCGACAATGTTACTTAATTCTCCTGAGTTCTTTGATCTCATCCTTACTGCAAATGGTTCGTTAGCATTTTCTTAATTCTGAAACAATTGATACCAACAAGGAGCGATTTCTTAGCTTCAACTATTGTCTATATTCCAGTGTCGCTTATTGGTTTTTTTGCGAAGTTCATAGTGGTCATAATAATCGGTTTTGTTATAGACGAGTAGTTTTCTTTCATGTGAAACTGGAAAAATTGCATTCGTTTTTGTTTGATATCTTATTAAACCAATCTATTCTTGCGTATGTGTTACTCCAGAGAGGTAATATCGAGATTGCTTTCCTTACAGAGGATAATTCTTTACTAATAATGGCTATGTCTGGTTTTGAAGGAGTTATACCTCTCACAGATGGCTTGCTATTGAAATTGGGTTTAAAGCCTTTCATGCATATATATGAGCATGTGTACTTAAGATTTCTATCTCCCATCTTAATCTTACCGGCTATGTTTTTACCCGTGGTGCTTATATCATTTAAACCTGCTTAGTTTGAATTGTTCACGTGTCCGAAACTGCATTACAACGAAACGAGTGATTAGTAGTTTGGCATGCCTGGTAAAATTTCACAAACTTATTTTAATGTGGTCACTTTTCAGTTTCAGTACTTGTGAAGGTGCGGTATTTAGTGGTTAAAGTGTTACACTCACGATCACCAAAACATAGGTTCTATTCTCCTACCGGGCGGCGTGTCATGATCTTGAGCAAGACATTTCATTTTACGTTAATCTAGTGATGTGTGAGGCGAGAACCCAGCATATCAAACGAATAAATCCAACCTTTTGTCTGCATTTTGTAAAAGGCGACTAAAATTAGTTGAGTTAGGATTTGCACTTCGAACTCTTAAAGCCATGGGTTTGAGGGTTGTCGTCTTATTGGTGCAAATGTGTAGTAGTGTTGCTCTTGGTGCAAAATTGTGGTAGTGTTGCTGTTGTTTTTTGGTATTTCAGCAAGTTGTTGGTTTTGTTCAATGTAATGCCTTGTTTCTACGCGAATTAATCATCTTCATGCAGATATACTAACAGAGTAGTCAGTTGAATTTTTCCCGAATTAAATCTGTACTATTTATTTATTTATTTATTTATGGGTTTCAGCCAAGTGGCTGTGGTCATGCTGGAGCTTTTTTCTTTTTGTCTTTTTGCATGATCTTAAATTTTCCTCTGAACTTTTAGCCTTTTGGGGGGGGGGGAGAATTGATTTTTGGTAGTACTTCCTGGTTAGTACTGCTTTGTTTTGCATTCAAAAGTGTAAATGGTATGGTTGCATCTTTTCCTGTTTTTTTAACTAATGTTAAGAAAGAACACACATCAGAAGAGAGCTACTTCATTAATGCTTCTATTCTATGCACGATAAAAACAAGTAAGCATTAACCGAAAGGATTATTCAATGCGTTTAATAATCTAAAAAAGTACCGAGTAATATATCATTTGCATGTGAATACGGCTTTCATTGTCGCTGAACATAAAAGAAAACAAACGTTAGTATATAACGTATAATATATAAAATATAATGTGTGTGTATATGTAGGTATGTATTATGTATATATGTATGTATCTATCGAAAAATGACAATCGGTGCTTAACACCGCATTGGTGGACAAAGATTCTTTGTTTGTGGATTAAGTCCATTGTTTTCATGTTAAAGAAACCTTATCTATTTTCAAGCCTATCACATGGAACATCGGGGTTCATCTTCCTTTCGGGTTAAAGCATGAAACATCCCGTAGGTATGTACATATTCATACTCATTTAAATATATGCGCATACATGCAGATACGCACGCACAAGTTATACATAATCATATATATATATATATATATATATATATATATATATATATATATATATATATATATATGTGTGTGTGTGTGTGTGTGTGTGTGTGTGTGTGTGTGTGTGTGTGTGTGTGTGTGTGTGTGTAATGAGGGCGCACGGCCTAGCGTTAGGTTGCTGGACTCACGACCGCGAGATTTCCTGAGCAAAGCACTTCATCTAACATTGCTCTGTGATCACTTCGGCACCTAATGTGTGGCACACAGTGCAATCTGTTCAGACAGCGTCGATTTGGTGGAGAGAGTGAACGACACGAATGTTTAATCACTGTACACAAATCATTTGTGCAGCTGTGCGAGGATTCATCGTCCCCGACGAGCGAGTCCGTCACAAACACACACACACACACACATACACACATGTATGTATGTATGTATGTGTGTGCGTATGTATGCATATACGTAAGTATAAAAATACATTTAAAAATGTTTACTCATGCAAGCACGTATAAATAAATACATATACCTAAAGCCAAAAGTTTTGATTTTAACAATTTGACATATGTCTTTTTGTATCACGAGGATTTAATTGGTGTGAAATTAGTCTGTATTTACAATTTATTGTCTTTTCGGAACAATTTAGTGTTAAACTGTAGTTTCTACTTCAATCAATCGCCTTTGAATAACCGAATATTTTGTCATATATTTTTGAGTTTTCCTCTTACCTGCTAATCTAAATCTTTAATCTACAATTTTCACCTATCTTCTGAAAAACACTAAAAGTTTCGAGACTTGTGCAAAAAGAAAACATTTTCACTGTTTCTCTTATTTACATTTACCTTTATACATTGACATTTATATTTACTCTTATATTTTGCCATATATGTTTACGTGAAAACGTTTCACTATATTATCTATGGCAAGAATGTTACGCGACCTCGACTGTTAATGATTTGGAATAGTAAAAAAAAAAAAACTGAACAGAGCTATGTTGCATTGGTTATTGATGTTATGCTTGAATAAAACAAAGCATTATTGAGCATCTGCGACTTAGAACGTGTGGACTGATTTCAAATTGCTTTTCAAGCGTTTACCCTTCATTTTCTTCTCTAATCCGCATGTGGGAATGCTTTTCTTCCGATATAGAAAAAAACAATTAATAATGATGTTTGATGCGTAACGGGTAATGCTTTACGAGATATTCATGGCCTCGAATTTGTGAGTTCGGCTTCACTGGCTCGTTCTATTAACTGTTAATGATGAATGTTATGTGCAGCAATAATGAACTAATACTTAGATCGATGAGGATTTCAGATATAACATCTATAACTAAGTGTGTGTGTGTGTGAGAGAGAGAAAGAGAGAGAGAGAGAGAGAGAGAGAGAGAGAGAGAGAGAGAATGAGAGTTTATGTATGTACCTATGAGATGGTGCTTGTCTGTGCTTATGTGTGAGTATACAAAGTAGTGATTTCTTATACGTGGGTATCCGAGCGGATACGGTGTAAATGTATTTGGAGAAAAGAAAAAAGGTTTATTCAAAATGCATTGCGCTATTGAATGTGTCAGATCAAGAATTTCAAACGAAAGAAAATAAGCTACATACATCTGATATATGCACAGATGTTCCCAAGAAACTAAACTGCCAATTTATCACATTCATCGTTCGATGATTTTTATATTAAGAAATCATATATATAAATGTGCGTGTCTGTGAGTATGTATATATATGTATATATACCCATATACATATATATACATATATATATATATATATATATGTATATATATATATATATATATATATATATATATATATATATATATATATATATATATATATATATATATATATATATATATATATATATATATATATATATATATATATATATATATATATATATATATGTATATATATATATATATATATATATATATATATATATATATATAGCGAAGAGTGTAACCTATATCGGGTCGAAGAGTGTAAGTCTGACAACAGGCTGTGCCTACAGCTGCGAATCGGATAACTGTCAATGGTTATTATTTGCGAACCCCTCCGCTCACCACGAGAGTTTAAAAGTGTTCAAAATGCCATTGAACTGCATGATTTATTATATAAATGCTTCACATGGTTACGTGTCCTTTCCACTACTATCCTCTGCTATTTCTATGCTTCTTTGAAGAAAACAGAATTAGGATACAGGAATTAATTCTTACTGTGCAAACATAATTACATATTTCTATTGATATATACTTATCAATATACCTGATATATATATATACATATATATATATATATATTAGTTCATTATTGCTGTATATATATATATATATATATATATATATATATATATATATATATATATATATATATATACATACATACATACATATATAGATGTATGTATGCATGCAAGCATATTGTATTAAGGATCGTGGATAAGGCTATAACAATGCGAAGTAGATGCAAGGCAAATCACAAGAAAAATATATGAATTAATGTAGACTTGCATTCAATATTTCAGGTTCATGACCCCATTTTCAAGAAATTAACGAACGTTACTGATGTTACAGGAAGCTAGCTGGTTGCTATAGGAACACAATTCCACGCACAGCAACACGCTCACACACGCACATCGGCAACAAGGTAAGTCTACATTAATTCATACGTTTGTTTTCTTGTGATTTGCCTTGTATTTACATCCCATTGTCCTGGTCTTACTCACTATCCTTCATACAATATATGCTACAGAAAGCGTTGTAGTAATTATTTCATAGCATTTAACTTCCCTTTAGACTAGATTGGATTGTAGTTACTATAGAGATAAGCTAATTAAGTAAATGTTAAACAAGTTTAGTCTTAGATACTTGATATATCAAATCCTTTCTATAGTTCTTATTTATTGTGATTACCAAATCACACGTTAACTTCATCATGATGTTAGAGATTTGACTAATATATACCCTTTTCCTTTCCATGATGTTTTTTCTACCCTACATGACTATTTTATACCTCATAATTACCTCCAGGCATACCTATTTTTTCGCACCCCTATAAATCTATCCTTATAATATACAAACGTGGGTATCTTTACTTCATCCTTAAAAATACAAGCTATAACATTAACTTTCCTTTAGTCTAGATTGGATTGTAGTTACTATAGAGATAAGCTAATCAAATAAATTTGAATATTTTCAGCTTTAGATATTGGATATATTAAATATTTTCTCTAATTCTTATTTATTGTGATTACTAAATCACATATTTAAATTGAAATTAAACTTTTATAGCAAATGTTGGCTCTTACACCTTAATGTATAATCTTCCTGTGAAAACTAAAATTCTAACATTATCCATTGATAGTATATGGTTTTACTGTTTACTAAAATTTTTTCCATATCATATTTGCTATTGCTGTTAGTTTAGTGTGTATTTTACTTAACTTTAATGAATAGGGTGCTTGAAATTTTTAATAGTATTTTAATAGATTTTAAACCCTTTAAAATTTTATTTGATGCCCGACTCTAAACGTTTCATGCTATTCCATTGTTGTTGTAGTATTACCATTGTTATTTATGGGTGACTTAAATAAATCTAATCCTTGTTCCATTATTATTTTGTACTTAGCATATTTAAGTTATTACCAGCTCCTGATAATTTAAGATAGTGCCATCTAATTAAATCAGTACATAATTATCACGTTCTCTATTAACAGTTTAGTTCACCATTATATTCTATGTTAATTCCAATCGTTCATTTTATCAGTTTCTTAAACCTTGATGAGTCCATCATTATATACCAGGTAAATCTTATGTATCAATTGTCTAAATTAACTGTATAATAAATGTATGTCTTATGTGTCCTTTTAATGAAATTAGATATATAAGTTTAAGTTTAAAATTTTAATTTCACATCTTATCTGTGGGTCCTTTATATTGGTGTAAATAAGTCTAAATGTACTTTACCATAGCATTTTAAATTAATACCACTTCATTGTTTTTGCATACTGCCTTAATTGATTATTTATATTATTATACACTATTTCATTCCATTTCATTATTAATTTGTAATTAACCTTTATTTATACACATATTAATTAAGCAAATATTGGTATCTCAAGTATTTCAAACTTAGCATATGTAAAGCAATACTGATATATTATTCTGATTAATGAAAACTATGAATAACCATTTACTGTATCTGTATACAATATAGCAACTTTATTTTACATACGCTTGACCTAGGTGTCTTATGATCATACTTCCCCTGTTCCATTATAAACTGGTCTGCTAGGAGAGAAATCACCCCTATAGTAGTTTGTCACCAAACCCCAAGAAATTATATAACTATATCATCCATGTCTACTGTTTATATTGTTTACTCCTAACCCTTAAAAGAAAATTCCAGTGTCCTCTTAAGCTTTGAATTACTAGGTCTGATAAGATAAATCAGAAAAAAAAAATCATTGACAGTTGAAAATCTGCTTAGAATTATTTACTAGCCTGTATGGTCTGGCTAAGTCAAAATGGTCTTTTGTATTCTTCATTTCTATTTGGTGAGATTGGATTTAATTATAAAAATATGTCCTGTTTAAATGTAATTTCTTTAAATTTCTATATCTTTGTGCAGCTGAAGATTGCTCTACATTTTATATTTGATGTAATGTTCACATTGCTTAATTAAATGGAGTAACATGAAACGATCGTACTGCAATAACGTTGGGTATTCTTGTTGCTTATTTTGACTTTAATGACCTTATTTTGAAACTGTATTGGATAATATCATACTTAATTCTGGTGCCTAAACGTAAGTATCATATTCATTAGAATCTATATATATATATTACGTTTTTGAGTATACTTCACAATATATGGGCTGTATTAAGAAGTGCTCACTGCGAGATAAATTGAAGGATAAGTGAAGTTATAGAAGGAACACATAACGAAATAAATATACATATGAATATACATAAATAAATGAATAAAATGACATTTAAAAGTTATATCTGAAAACTATGCATCATGTACGTTGGGTTCACATACTGAATGGAGAAGTGACAAAATATAGAGATAAATATCCAAAATAAGAGCTTCCAAAAGGAAATGCTCCAATCCATTAAAAAGTTGACGTTTATATACGCAATGGGATGAGAGTTCAAAATTAAGAAATTCAGAGGTAAATAAATTTTGTAAATATTATTACCTAAAATAAATATGCAAAATCGGGGTTAAAGGATATCATCTACGGCTGTTTCAGCGGTACATTAAGTGTATAATGCCGTTCCATATGCAAAACCATAATGGCCCACTCCTCAGGGTGGTTTCCTTCATGATGAAATCCTACACGAAAATAATTTGTTACATTAGAGAATGAACAGATCATTTTATAATTTTCATAAATGAATTTTCAGAGCTCATATGCAAATGATAATATACTGGTTAGAATGCAAGTATCTAAAGTTCATAGCCAAGATATTCAAATATTAATAGGATAAGTTTTAATAGATCTAGTTACCGGATCTAATTCTATATACCCTTAGAGTTATTGAATAGAATTTAGGGGTATATTTTTTATTAGTAGTAGTAAATTTAAGAGTTCATGTGTAAGTGATAATGTACTGACTAGAATGGAAGGATCTAAGATTCACGGCAAAGAGATTCAAATATTAATAAGTTTTAATAGATTTAGTTAGCACGTCTAATTCTATGTGTCCTTAAAAATGTTGAATAGAACTTATGGGAACATGAGGGAATCGCATCTGAAAATTTATTCAGCATATTAGCACTAAATATTTTCAGAAATAGATACGATTCCCCAATACATAATTTACATCTATCCGGTCCATTACCAAATGGAGGGACGTTGGCTATTAAGAACCATCATAGTTCATACGTTCAACTCCTATCTCTAAGGTTATCATAAAGGCCGCTAAAGTGGTGACTGTCTTCAATTTACTGTTTGTGAAAAAATTCAGTTGGGCTCTATAACCCCTTTTGAAGTAGGTCATGATCCCAATATATACTTTCCTCTAGCCATTAGATACAGTACCCACGCACTTATAGACAACGTCGTAGCGTCAACATGAGCCTGCAAATGAACAGGTGCCAGGGACACTAATATTGCATAGTCTATTGGATGTTACGCTATATATGTCACTCCTCCATTCGGTATTTGAACCCAAAGTAGACGAAGTATAGTTTTCATATATAACTTTTACATGTAATTTTATTCATTTATTTATACAAATTTATATGTATATTTATTTCGTTGTGTGGTTTAAATTATGCTTTGGAAATTGTATTGATTGCCTAGATGTGTTCCTTAGATAATTTCCCTTATAATATATATATATATGTGTGTGTTTGTGTGTGTGTGTGTATGTGTGTGTGTGTGTGCTTGTGTGTGTGTGTGTATGTGTGTGTGTATGTATGTATGTATGTATGTATGTATGTATATTACAAACGATAGAGATGGAAAATGGAATAAGCGAGAAAGTTGAATTGTATGTATATCGTTATTCAGTTTTCTTTCAAGATTTCTTGCCAATAGAGAAAACGTTGGTTCCTAACCTAGGTTCAAGACTACTTAATTGGAATTTCTACAACATAAAAAAGGTATTTTTGTACGTATGTATGTATGTATGTATGTATGTATATATTAAGTATATGTGCAGATTTGTATATTTTGTTGCATGCATGCATTCCCATGCATATAGTTGCATGTCTAGACGTACTGATATATACATAAATGACAAACTTCTGGAAATTTTAGAGATTTGTACAGTTCAAGTGATAGCTTGAATCTGTAGTCTTCGAATCATCTTCTAGGTTTCTGGTTTTGATAAGCCTAGTTTCTCAAGATTGATATTTCGGCAGTGTGTTACATTTCCCAGAACCACAATAATTATATGTATAAACCTGAAGTTCTAATCTGGATAGAGTAGATGTAGATTCCTCAATAGATCAGCGTGGGTATTTTCTTGAAAATTAAGTACGTATGTACGTATCGCTATGTAAATATGCTATTTGGATAAAAAGATATGTTTTACACAGTTCAAAAATTATATGATAAAAAATTAAATAGGATGGATAGAGTTGATATATATGTCGATTATACATAAATTTGTCAACCTACTCAAAATGTCATACTGAGTGGTGGTGTTTGCGATGGTAGAGATGAGTAAATGGCTTGCAGTGTTTGTAAGGATAGAGAAAAGTGCGTCCCAAACAAATCATATTTACATACGCCTTTCTAATAGAAACACTACATGACTTAATTATTTAAAAAAGAAAAATTCCCGAGCGACTTCCATTATACAGGCTTCAAAAATTTAATCCACTCCAGGGTCGTAAACAGTGTATCTCTAGGTGAAAATCAATGAAGATTCTGAAGCATTCACATAATAAACTCTTAGAGACGCGGACATGTGAATCTTTTGATAGACATATATATATATATATATATATATATATATATATATATATATATATATATATATATATACAAAGATAGATAGATAGGTTTCTTTATTAGCCACACAGGGCTCAACACACAGGGGACAAAATACAAATGTAGAGTTTTTCTTTTCGAGGGGGTCGAAAACAAAGCAGAAAAAAAAAACAAAAGTGGGGACAACGATGAAAAAAAAACATCACAAAACGTTTGGGGTATTTACAAAAAATACGAAATAATACAAAAAATTCCCAATAAATGGGGAGGTTATCCGTGGAAAGAAAAACCTACGAAAAGACCACGGTAACCTCGGTCTTTAGCGTCACAGTTTGTTAAATAACATTTCTTTTATTTAAGCAAGAAACGTAAGTAACTCTCTGTTTACAAAATTTTAAAACGTTTTATAGAATCATGGTCAAGGTGGCTTCGTCATTTATACGTGCCATTCTTGCTACATGTATCCATCTTTTTTCGAAACATTTACTAGACAACACTTGCCTCTCTACTCTCACCTTCCTTTTCAAGTGATACTTGAAAAAGTTGATGAGAGATTGACCAGAGAGGAAAGTATTTGTCTCTAATCCTTTCAGACGCGTCCACCAGATGCATTCTTTGGCCATAGCCACAAGTACGATAAATACAGCTCTTCCTTCCCGTTTAAAGGAAGGAGGCGTGACGATATTGACGATAGACTCGGTTGATAAACCGACTCGTCCCACACGCGACAGCAGTCGTTCGACATAAGCCCACATCTCCGAAATGGTTGGACACTGCACGAGTGCGTGCAGAACGGTTTCATCGCTCTGACCGCATCTCGGGCAGGTCGGCGCCACATTTCGCGAGCCGTGTCTATAGAGCTTATCCCGAACGGGTAGCGCCTCTCGGTAACACTGCCAGGCCAGGGATCTCTGGAAGTTGTCCATAGGTCCCGGCCCGAAAGTCGTCCTGAACAGGCGGGTCAGGTATTCCTCGTCGACGCCCAGGTTCGCCCCGAGATCGTCGTCGTACCTGCCCTCCACTAATCCCCTATAGAATGACTTCGTTGTGATGCAGCCGCTCAAGGTCGACCCGGGACGGCAAAGTTGTTGCAGAGCAACGCGACACTCACGGTGCCATTCGCCATTCCTCGGCCTCTTTTTGATTCACGACTGCAGCTCGGTCATGGAGACGAGCTGCGGGAGAGCGCGTCGCACAAACGGCGACCACACCTGCTCACCGTCGTCTACGTAGAGCCGGAGATGTCGCAGTCTCAGCGCATGTCTGCGCATCATCAACCACGGCATGCCCAGCCCTCCTTTCAGCGGGTGTTGGCAACAAACGGATCGCCTCACCATCGGAACGCTTCCTTTCCACAAAAAGCGGAAGACGATGCGCTCCATTTCGGTGATGGCGCGATCGGGACAAGGCACGACGGTCAGGCGGTATTCGATGACGGTCGCGATGTACGCGTTCGCCACCTCCGCCCGACCTTTTAGGGACAGCTTCCTCTCGGACCATTGCCGGCAGAGAGTGGCCACCCTACTCGTTATCTCGTCCCAGTTCTTCTCCATTTGCAGGTCCGCACCGAACCAGACTCCGAGCAACTTGACCGGACCGTCCGTCCAGCGTCCCACTACTGAGGCGCTGCCGGACGGTATGGGCTTGCTTCTCCAGGTGCCGAGCAGCAAACCCACCGACTTATCCCGGTTGATTTTCGCTCCCGTCACCGCTTCGTAGTCTTTCAGCGTCTCGCCGACAAGCTCGATGTGCTCGTGGCTAGACGCTATGACGGTCACGTCGTCCGCGTATGCCGACACGCTCGTCCCGCACCCCAGTTCTCGCGGGATGCCCCTCAGCGTCGCCAGCTTCCGCAGTAGTGGCTCGAGAGTCAATACGTACAGGAGCGGCGACAGGGGGAATCCTTGACGAACCGAACGTGCAATGTCGAAGGGTCCCGATAGACGTCCATTGACGCGAACAACCGAACGGATGCCTGTGTACAAGGCAGCCATCCAGCCGCGGAAAACGGGACCGAAGCCGGGCGCTTCGAGGACGGCCTCCAAGTATCGATGGTCTACCCTATCGAAAGCTTTCGATTGATCCAAATTGATCAGGGCCCCACCCATGCCAGGTTCCTTAACTACCCTCTCTATGATGTAGCGCATCAGATGGAGGTTGTCATGGATGCTCCGGCCCGGCACGGCGCACGTCTGCTCCGTGCCGACCAGTTTCTCGATGACAAGCGCCAACCGCTTGGCTAACACCTTGGCCAAAATTTTCATGTCTGCATTGAGCAGAGTGATGGGCCTAAAGTTATCTATGGCGTCCCCCTTGTTTGGATCTTTCTTCAGCAGCGTTACCGCTCCTCGGCTCACAAAACCGGGAATGCTCCCGTTCTGCTGCCAGTTGCAGTACACGGCCGCCAAGACTTCTCCAAACAAGTCTGGCATACAGTTGTAAAGCTCGTAGGGCAGACAATCCAAACCCGGAGATTTGTCCGTCGAGCAACCCGCCATCGCGTCCCTCACCTCCTCCGCCGTGATGACCCCTTCGCAGCACTCCGCCTCTCTTGCCGAGAGTCGTGGCAAGGTGTGCAGGTAGGCACTAAAGTCCACCCTGCCTTCTCGCTCGCCACTCCTCCCGAACAGTCGGGCAAAATTCCGCTGAAACACCTCGCACATCTTGCTCGGCTCGAGCAATTCGCGCCCCTGTTCGTCTACCAGAGACCGGATGGTGGCTCTGTTACCCCGCTGCGCCTCCGCCACCCGGGCCTCTCGTGCGGCTCCAACACCTTCATTCCTCAGAGCACGCATCCTTGCCCTGAAAGCACACCCTTCATGTTTAGCATTGAAGTGTTGGTTGAGGGCCAACCTCGCCGCTAAAACGTCGGATGCGATGCCACTTCGCAACGCCTCTTCTAACTTTATCACTAGCTCCCCCTCTACTCTGTTCCTCTCTACAGCTAGTGCCCTGCTATACCTTATTGCTTCCGCCCTTACTGCTCTCTTGAGGGCAAACCACCATTTGTTGTTGACGATGGCTCCCGTCAAAGCCCTCTTTACTAACGTGCTAATCCGGTCTCTGAAAACCTGTCTCGACGGGAAAGACGCGTTTAGTTTCCAGTAACCGGGACCCTGCCTTTGTGCCTTATCTAAGTCTAGCGTACACGTCACAAGTTTGTGATCCGTGTAGCTGACTATGTGGAACTGTGGACATCCTAAACTATCTCTATCTCTTGTCCTACACACTATCCTATCTAGATACGATCTCGACGACCCAATGCGGTTGCTCCAAGTCCACGTTTGCACATTTGGGTGGTCGAGTCGGTACCTGTCAGACAACTGGAAGCGTCTGAGCAGGTCTATGAGGCCTTTGCATCCCCTTCTAGTTTTGTCACTCCCCACGTAGTCTAGATGCCTGTCCAAGGCAGCATTCCAATCCCCCACTAAAAGTAAGGGACGAGACGTTCCCAGGAATACTTCTAGACGTCGAAAGAAATCTGACCGACCTGTTAAAGGAGGCACATAAACTGCCAGCAACCGAAAAGCGCCTCCATCGCTGCTGTCCACATCTAGGACAACCAGTCTACCCTCCGGGTCCGTAAATATCGTCTTTACTTGGAGATCCAGACTCTTGCGAAAAAGAACCGCCGTGCCACTACCGCCCATCCTCGGCAGACAGGGAGAAAAATAAATGTTAAACTGTCCGCCAAACATGGACTTTAGGGCCCGCGGTTCATGGAGTCTGGTCTCACTAATGGCTATGATATCCAAATTGTGTGACTTGATGTCATTTAAGAGGTACCCTTGTTTCCAAGGGGACCCTAAGCCACGCACATTCACACAACCAATCTTCACCATGATTCTATTTATACGTGTGCTTTAAAGCACAAAACAAAAGAACAGCGTGTTACTTACCGTTAGAAAGTTTTGTTTCCTCCTTGGATTTTTCACCAAGGAGGCTATTGTACAATTTCTTGCACAAATATTTCTGGAATCCCCCTACCGAGTTGGGGTAGAGGGATTTTATTGTGTTGTGTAATGCTGGTGTTACATGAATAATTTTAATGTGTTTTGGCGGTGTTGTACGTGGGTGGTTGTTGGTTTTGATATCGTTATTTGTGATGTTTGTTTTAGAGTTGATGTAATTCATCAACTCTGTGTTTGTACTGTCTATTGCTGTTAGCATTGTTTTTTTTATATTACTATTGGTGTTAGTAGTATTTTCGGGAGATGTGAATCTCCCTGCTTTGTTTGTGTTTGCATTTTGTTTTGTTTTCTTCTTACTGCGTTTCCTCTTTCCTTTCGTAGCTATTTTCCACTCCTCCCCACTCTCTTCATCGGATGATGGGAGATCTGATGAGTCAGAAAGAGGTAACGGCAAATTTTGTGCGTCTGTGTGTGTTTCTGTGAATATTTGTGTTGCTGTTTTTATTGATGTTGGCTGCTTGTTATTTGTGTGTGGTGTATGTGATATGGGGGAGGGAGAGGCAGTCTTGGAATTTTCTTTTTTTTCTTGTTTTTGCAGTTTCTGTTGTCGTTTCTGTTGTGGTTATTGCTGATATTTCTGTTGTTGTTTTTTGTGTTGCTGGTGGTGTTGGTAGTAAGGTTTTTCTGTTGGGGGTATTTGGTAGTTGCTTCTGTTGTTGCTGTTGTTGTTGTTGTTGTTGTTTTTGTTTAGCGGCCAGAGGGCAGTCCTTTTTCAGATGTGCTTCGCTGTTGCATAGGTAACAGCGAGGTCGCCTTCCCTCTACCACCACATACACTTTGTGGTCCTCTGCCAATCTAATGTTTGGAGGAATTTTCTGTGAAGCCTCCTCCGTGATGTGGAGAAGGATTTCCAGATGTTTCCCTCCCCAGTTCTTTTCCTCTCCGACCGTAATCTCCAAAATATTTGCCTCCTCCATTTCCAGGCACACGGCTGATATCAGCCATTGGGTGTCCACCTCCGATGGCACATTTTTTATCATAACTTTGGTCACTCTCTGTCCTAGATAACTCGGTACCATTACCAAGTCATCTGTGCGGAGAGAGAGTGTCGAAAATTGTTTAGCTAAATTTTCATCCAGAAATCTCACTTGCACCGTTCCAAATTTTCTTCCCCAGGTGACATGATTCTGATAAGGCCAAATTTTTCTAAGACAAACTTCAATTTTATCTGTGGTAACATTTTCTACACGTCTGGTTTTTGTGTTTACCAGTTTATAAATGATGCACTTTTTGTTTTTCATTTCTATAATATCTTTTGGTATGTTTATTCTGACATCATCTCCTTCTTTCGTAAGAAGGGATTTTGTGTCTTTTATTTGTTTTTGTGTGAATGTCACTATTGTTCTTTTTTCCTTTAGAGCATTTGCGAAATTTGTTTTTGTTGTGCTGGCGGACATGTTCTTCTGGATATTTTTGTTTATGTTGGTGTATGTACTGCCTGGTTCAAAAGTGGTCGTAGTGGCACCAGAGTTTGTTGAACAGGTGATGGTGTCATTGCTGACGGTCGATAACTTTACGTCCTTGTTGTTGCTGTTGTTGTTGTTGTTGTTGTCGTTGTTGTTGTTGTTGTTGTTGTTGTCGTTGTTGTTGGTGGTGGTGATGATGGCGTCAGCAGCAATGGTGCTTACGTCAGAGACATTTGTGACGGTTTTTACCCATGGTTTTATAACTTTGGTTACAGTTTTGTTTTTGTTGTTGGTGTTGGTGGTGGTGTTGGTGGTGGTGGTGGTGAGAGTGCTGTTAGTAGCTGTACTCACAGTCTTTGTGATGTTTACAGCAACTGCGTTCCTGTCACTGTATGAGCACGCGCTATTCTGTTCTTTTTTCTCTTCTGGCATCTGAAGCCTCGGGAAATGCTTGTCAAAAGAACATGACAAGCGTTCCAAAATTATGTTTCTCGACATTTTTCAAAGTCAAGAAGGAAATTTTTGTACTTTGCTAGGGCCGAAACTGCCCCTGGGGGTCAATTGCTGCCCTTGAAAATACACACAAATGAAGCCTAGGTGCTTCGCAACAAAATTATTTTAAGATTCCAACAAAATATGGACAGTAAAAGGTCAAATAAACGTTTACCTTCGCAGCCGATGTGACAGCACGTCCGTGAGAAGAGATAGATAGATAGATAGATAGATAGATAGGTTTCTTTATTAGCCACACAGGGCTCAACACAGAGGGGACAAAATACAAATGTAGAGTTTTTCTTTTCGAGGGGGTCGAAAACAAAGCAGAAAAAAAAACAAAAGTGGGGACAACGATGAAAAAAAAAAAAAAAAAAAAAAAAACATCGCAAAACGTTTGGGGTATTTACAAAAAATACGAAATAATACAAAAAATTCCCAATAAATGGGGAGGTTATCCGTGGAAAGAAAAACCTACGAAAAGACCACGGTAACCTCGGTCTTTAGCGTCAGTTTGTTAAATAAAATTTCTTTGTTTACAAAATTTTAAAACGTTTTATAGAATCATGGTCAAGGTGGCTTCGTCATTTATACGTGCCATTCTTGCTACATGTATCCATCTTTTTTCGAAACATTTGCTAGACAACACTTGCCTCTCTACTCTCACCTTCCTTTTCAAGTGATACTTGAAAAAGTTGATGAGAGATTGACCAGAGAGGAAAGTATTTGTCTCTAATCCTTTCAGACGCGTCCACCAGATGCATTCTTTGGCCATAGCCACAAGTACGATAAATACAGCTCTTCCTTCCCGTTTAAAGGAAGGAGGCGTGACGATATTGACGATAGACTCGGTTGATAAACCGACTCGTCCCACACGCGACAGCAGTCGTTCGACATAAGCCCACAGCTCCGAAATGGTTGGACACTGCACGAGTGCGTGCAGAACGGTTTCATCGCTCTGACCGCATCTCGGGCAGGTCGGCCCCACATTTCGCGAGCCGTGTCTATAGAGCTTATCCCGAACGGGTAGCGCCTCTCGGTAACACTGCCAGGCCAGGGATCTCTGGAAGTTGTCCATAGGTCCCGGCCCGAAAGTCGTCCTGAACAGGCGGGTCAGGTATTCCTCGTCGACGCCCAGGTTCGCCCCGAGATCGTCGTCGTACCTGCCCTCCACTAATCCCCTATAGAATGACTTCGTTGTGATGCAGCCGCTCAAGGTCGACCCGGGACGGCAAAGTTGTTGCAGAGCAACGCGACACTCACGGTGCCATTCGCCATTCCTCGGCCTCTTTTTGATCCACGACTGCAGCTCGGTCATGGAGACGAGCTGCGGGAAAGCGCGTCGCACAAACGGCGACCACACCTGCTCACCGTCGTCTACGTAGAGCCGGAGATGTCGCAGTCTCAGCGCATGTCTGCGCATCATCAACCACGGCATGCCCAGCCCTCCTTTCAGCGGGTGTTGGCAACAAACGGATCGCCTCACCATCGGAACGCTTCCTTTCCACAAAAAGCGGAAGAGGATGCGCTCCATTTCGGTGATGGCGCGATCGGGACAAGGCACGACGGTCAGGCGGTATTCGATGACGGACGCGATGTACGCGTTCGCCACCTCCGCCCGACCTTTTAGGGACAGCTTCCTCTCGGACCATTGCCGGCAGAGAGTGGCCACCCTACTCGTTATCTCG
Organism: Octopus bimaculoides; assembly: GCF_046866305.1. Lineage (NCBI taxonomy): Eukaryota > Metazoa > Mollusca > Cephalopoda > Octopoda > Octopodidae > Octopus > Octopus bimaculoides. The sequence goes on along the minus strand of NC_142934.1, from coordinate 52,673,068 downwards.
TCCCAGTTCTTCTCCGTTTGCAGGTCCGGACCGAACCAGACTCCGAGCAACTTGACCGGACCGTCCGTCCAGCGTCCCACTACTGAGGCGCTGCCGGACGGTATGGGCTTGCTTCTCCAGGTGCCGAGCAGCAAACCCACCGACTTATCCCGGTTGATTTTCGCTCCCGTCACCGCTTCGTAGTCTTTCAGCGTCTCGCCGACAAGCTCGATGTGCTCGTGGCTAGACGCTATGACGGTGACGTCGTCCGCGTATGCCGACACGCTCGTCCCGCACCCCAGTTCTCGCGGGATGCCCCTCAGCGTCGCCAGCTTCCGCAGTAGTGGCTCGAGAGTCAATACGTACAGGAGCGGCGACAGGGGGCATCCCTGACGAACCGAACGTGCAATGTCGAAGGGTCCCGATAGACGTCCATTGACGCGAACAACCGAACGGATGCCTGTGTACAAGGCAGCCATCCAGCCGCGGAAAACGGGACCGAAGCCGGCCGCTTCGAGGACGGCCTCCAAGTATCGATGGTCTACCCTATCGAAAGCTTTCGATTGATCCAAATTGATCAGGGCCCCACCCATGCCAGGTTCCTTAACTACCCTCTCTATGATGTAGCGCATCAGATGGAGGTTGTCATGGATGCTCCGGCCCGGCACGGCGCACGTCTGCTCCGTGCCGACCAGTTTCTCGATGACAAGCGCCAACCGCTTGGCTAACACCTTGGCCAAAATTTTCATGTCTGCATTGAGCAGAGTGATGGGCCTAAAGTTATCTATGGCGTCCCCCTTGTTTGGATCTTTCTTCAGCAGCGTTACCGCTCCTCGGCTCACAAAACCGGGAATGCTCCCGTTCTGCTGCCAGTTGCAGTACACGACCGCCAAGACTTCTCCAAACAAGTCTGGCATACAGTTGTAAAGCTCGTAGGGCAGACCATCCAAACCCGGAGATTTGTCCGTCGAGCAACCCGCCATCGCGTCCCTCACCTCCTCCGCCGTGATGACCCCTTCGCAGCACTCCGCCTCTCTTGCCGAGAGTCGTGGCAAGCTGTGCAGGTAGGCACTAAAGTCCACCCTGCCTTCTCGCTCGCCACTCCTCCCGAACAGTCGGGCAAAATGCCGCTGAAACGCCTCGCACATCTTGCTCGGCTCGAGCAATTCGCGCCCCTGTTCGTCTACCAGAGACCGGATGGTGGCTCTGTTACCCCGCTGCGCCTCCGCCACCCGGGCCTCTCGTGCGGCTCCAACACCTTCATTCCTCAGAGCACGCATCCTTGCCCTGACAGCACACCCTTCGTGTTTAGCATTGAAGTGTTGGTCGAGGGCCAACCTCGCCGCTAAAACGTCGGATGCGATGCCACTTCGCAATGCCTCTTCTAACTTTATCACTAGCTCCCCCTCTTCTCTGTTCCTCTCTACAGCTAGTGCCCTGCTATACCTTATTGCTTCCGCCCTCACTGCTCTCTTGAGGGCAAACCACCATTTGTTGTTGACGATGGCTCCCGTCAAAGCCCTCTTTACTAACGTGCTAATCCGGTCTCTGAAAACCTGTCTCGACGGGAAAGACGCGTTTAGTTTCCAGTAACCGGGACCCTGCCTATGTACCTTATCTAAGTCTAGCGTACACGTCACAAGTTTGTGATCCGTGTAGCTGACTATGTGGAACTGTGGACATCCTAAACTATCTCTATCTCTTGTCCTACACACTATCCTATCTAGATACGATCTCGACGACCCAATGCGGTTGCTCCAAGTCCACGTTGGCACATTTGGGTGGTCGAGTCGGTACCTGTCAGACAACTGGAAGCGTCTGAGCAGGTCTATGAGGCCTTTGCATCCCCTTCTACTTTTGTCACTCCCCACGTAGTCTAGATGCGTGTCCAAGGTAGCATTCCAATCCCCCACTAAAAGTAAGGGACGAGACGTTCCCAGGAATACTTCTAGACGTCGAAAGAAGTCTGACCGACCTGTTAAAGGAGGCACATAAACTGCCAGCAACCGAAAAGCGCCTCCATCGCTGCCGTCCACATCTAGGACAACCAGTCTACCCTCCGGGTCCGTAAATATCGTCTTTACTTGGAGATCCAGACTCTTGCGAAAAAGAACCGCCGTGCCACTACCGCCCATCCTCGTCAGACAGGGAGAAAAATAAATGTTAAACTGTCCGCCAAACATGGACTTTAGGGCCCGCGGTTCATGGAGTCTGGTCTCACTAATGGCTATGATATCCAAATTGTGTGACTTGATGTCATTTAAGAGGTACCCTTGTTTCCAAGGGGACCCTAAGCCACGCACATTCACACAACCAATCTTCACCATGATTCTATTTATACGTGTGCTTTAAAGCACAAAACAAAAGAACAGAGTGTTACTTGCCGTTAGAAAGTTTTGTTTCCTCCTTGGATTTTTCACCAAGGAGGCTATTGTACAATTTCTTGCACAAATATTTCTGGAATCCCCCTACCGAGTTGGGGTAGAGGGATTTTATTGTGTTGTGTAATGCTGGTGTTACATGAATAATTTTAATGTGTTTTGGCGGTGTTGTACGTGGGTGGTTGTTGGTTTTGATATAGTTATTTGTGATGTTTGTTTTAGAGTTGATGTAATTCATCAACTCTGTGTTTGTACTGTCTATTGCTGTTAGCATTGTTTTTTTTATATTACTATTGGTGTTAGTAGTATTTTCGGGAGATGTGAATCTCCCTGCTTTGTTTGTGTTTGCATTTTGTTTTGTTTTCTTCTTACTGCGCTTCCTCTTTCCTTTCGTAGCTATTTTCCACTCCTCCCCACTCTCTTCATCGGATGATGGGAGATCTGAGGAGTCAGAAAGAGGTAACGGCAAATTTTGTGCGTCTGTGTGTGTTTCTGTGAATGTTTGTGTTGCTGTTTTTATTGATGTTGGCTCCTTGTTATTTATGTGTGGTGTATGTGATATGGGGGAGGGAGAGGCAGTCTTGGAATTTTCTTTTTTTTCTTCTGTTTTTGCAGTTTCTGTTGTCTTTTCTGTTGTGGTTATTGCTGATATTTCTGTTGTTGTTTTTTGCGTTGCTGGTGGTGTTGGTAGTAAGGTTTTTCTGTTGGGGGTATTTGGTAGTTGCTTCTGTTGTTGTTGTTGTTGTTGTTGTTGTTGTTGTTGTTTTTGTTTAGCGGCCAGAGGGCAGTCCTTTTTCAGATGTGCTTCGCTGTTGCATAGGTAACAGCGAGGTCGCCTGCCCTCTACCACCACATACAGCTTGTGGTCCTCTGCCAATCTAATGTTTGGAGGAATTTTCTGTGAAGCCTCCTCCGTGATGTGGAGAAGGATTTCCAGATTTTTCCCTCCCCAGTTCTTTTCCTCTCCGACCGTAATCTCCAAAATATTTGCCTCCTCCATTTCCAGGCACACGGCCGATATCAGCCATTGGGTGTCCACCTCCGATGGCACATTTTTTATCATAACTTTGGTCACTCTCTGTCCTAGATAACTCGGTATCATTACCAAGTCATCTGTGCGGAGAGAGAGTGTCGAAAATTGTTTAGCTAAATTTTCATCCAGAAACCTTACTTGCACCGTTCCGAATTTCCTTCCCCAGGTGACATGATTCTGATAAGGCCAAATTTTTCTAAGACAAACTTCAATTTTATCTGTGCTAACATTTTCTACACGTCTGGTTTTTGTGTTTACCAGTTTATAAATGATGCACTTTTTGTTTTTCATTTCTATAATATCTTTTGGGATGTTAATTCTGACATCATCTCCTTCTTTCGTAAGAAGGGATTTTGTGTCTTTTATTTGTTTTTGTGTGAATGTCACTGTTGTTCTTTTTTCCTTTAGAGCATTTGCGAAATTTGTTTTTGTTGTGCTGGCGGACATGTTCTTCTGGATATTTTTGTTTATGTTGGTGTATGTACTGCCTGGTTCAAAGGTGGTGGTAGTGGCAGCAGAGTTTGTTGAACAGGTGATGGTGTCATTGCTGACGGCCGATAACTTTACTTCCTTGTTGTTGCTGTTGTTGTTGTTGTTGTCGTTGTTGCTGTTGTTGTTGTTGTTGTTGTTGTCGTTGGTGGTGATGATGGCGTCAGCAGCAGTGGTGCTTACGTCAGAGACATTTGTGACGGTTTTCACGCATGGTTTTGTAACCTTGGTTACAGTTTTGTTTTTGTTGTTGGTGTTGGTGGTGTTGGTGGTGGTGGTGGTGGTGAGAGGGCTGTTAGTAGCTGTACTCACAGTCTTTGTGACGTTTATAGCAACTGCGTTCCTGTCACTGCATGCGCACGCGCTATTCTGTTCTTTTTTCTCTTCTGGCATCTGAAGCCTCGGGAAATGCTTGTCAAAAGAACAAGACAAGCGTTCCAAAATTATGTTTCTCGACATTTTTCAAATGTCAAGAAGGAAATTTTTGTATTTTGCTAGGGCCGAAACTGCCCCTGGGGGTCAATTCCTGCCCTTGAAAATACACACAAATGAAGCCTAGGTGCTTCGCAACAAAATTATTTAAAAATTCCAACAAAATGTGGACAGTAAAAGGTCAAATAAACGTTTACCTTCGCAGCCGATGTGACAGCACGTCCGTGAGAAGAGATAGATAGATAGATAGATAGATAGATAGATAGATAGATAGATAGATAGATAGATAGATAGATAGATAGATAGATAGATGGATGGATGGGGGGATAGAGAGATAGATTCATGCATACATACACATATAAATACATACATACATACATATATACATAGAAACACACAGTCAGTATACATTTCAGTAGACACAAAAGAGAAGAGCACGTGTAGTTTTCATTTTATTTCTGCAGATTATAAATTCTTGTTAAATCGTCTTATTAAATAAGTGTCTTTTCATGATTTGAATTATACCAATCATATGTGTATGTATATATATATATATATATATATATATATATATATATATATATATATACAGAGATAGAGAGTGGGGGTAGATAGATAGATATATAGATTGGCGGATAGACAGATAGATACATGCATACATACAAATATAAATACATACATATATACATAGAAAGATTCTCTAAGACTCAGACATGGTCAGTATACATATCAGTAGACACACAAGAGAAAAAGAGTAGATGTAGTTTTCATTTTACTTCTGCAGATTCTAAATTCTTGTTAAATCGTCTTATTAAATAAGTTTCTTTTGTTATGATTTGAAGTATACGAATCAAATGTATATATATATATATATATATATATATATATATGTGTGTGTGTGTGTGTGTGTGTGTGTGTGTGTGTGTGTGTGTGTGTGTGTGTGTGTATAGATAGATAGATAGATAGATAGATAGAGAAATAGATAGATACATACATACATACATAGATATACATATAGATATATAATATATATATATGTATTATATGTATTATATATATATATGTATATATATATATATATATATATGTGTGTGTGTGTGTGTGTGTGTGTGTGTGTGTGTGTGTATGTATGTGTGTGTATACATATATATAAAGATATATATATATATATATATATATATATATATATATATATATATATATATATATATACAATCACACACATACATACATGTATTTGCACATACATGTGCCTGCATACATGCATACATAAATATGTATTTGACGTATATATATGTGTGTGTGTGTGTGCACGTGTTGTTGTATTTACATATTGATAATACGTTTTATTGAACGAAAATGATTATATGTATTTATTTTAAATGTAGTTTACTTTCATACAGCATAAGCTTATTTGGGATTCATAAATATATTTTTACATACTCTTGAATATGAAACCATTATTGAATAAGATATGTGTTAATGCACATATATCTACAAATTTAAATGTATGTTGTTTAAATTTTTCAGCTGGAAATAATACTAAAATATGAAGGAAAAATACTGTGCATTTGAGTTTTACTTTTTATTTTATTAGGTTTCATATTGCATTGGTTAAAAGTAGTGTTTAATTTTCAAATACTTTTATAGTTGTAAAAATATGACTTTAACAACACCGGGATATAAAAGAGGAATGAAAGTTATTTGAATTTATCCAGACGAGTCGTAATTAATATGGGAATATGAACGTTTTCCTAACGAACTGAGATTCTTATTTGTAACACACAATACGATATATTTAAAATTCAAGTCGAAGTTTTCTGAAAACCAAGAGAAACTTCTGGTACCATACGAGGCCAGGAGTAATTTCAATAACCACATTTCGGTAATCTTTTATATAACTAAGTTAAAATAGTGCGTTGTACAAACGCCAGTAAACTTTGAGTAAATGCCTTGATAATTTAAGAATACCAAGTTTGGAGAGAAAGGCAAAACAGTAAGTACTTTAACAAATAACTTTGAAGCAAATAAATCTGGGGCTCGGTAATATTATTGGCGCGACTATACAAGGATATTTTTGATTTATTTGAAATAGGCGCATTGACAATTTTTAATATTGTGTAGTATCGATATTGGTATGATTTGAACTCACGCCTCAAAGGAAAATTATATCTCCGTCCGGATTTATCTTCAGAAATAGATGTCGTAAAACAAAATTGCAAAGGAGACGTTGGTATCTACAGACATGTCAAGAGACAGAAATCCATAAAGATGGTATGTAATCGAATCGTGGATACAGTCTTAAAAGAACAAATGATGATCGCAAATGATCAAGGCAGCATAAAAGTGAAAACATTAATTGACAAATATGAATTTCTGCTCGCGTGTAATTTCAGTGTATTTTCCCCGAAATATGCATAATCCATTTCTCTACTTGAAACAAAATAGAACAAAGGAAACAAATATTCACCCACACACAAACACACACACACATACACATGTATATACGTGTGCGCACATATATTTCTGAGGAAGTTAGATATTCGTTGAAACGCATACGTTCATACAGAGACATATGTGTTAAGACGGATTGTCGTCGTGGGACTCCGACGGTTACGACGACGAGGGTTCCAGTTGATCCGTTCAACGGAACAGCCCGCTCGTGAAATTAACATTCAAGTGACCGAGCACTCCACAGACACCTGAACCCTTAACGTAGTTCTCGGAGAGATTCAGTGTGATACAGAGTGTGCCAAAGCTGGCCCTTTCAAATACAAGTACAACAGAAACAAGAAGAGTGAGAGAAGGTTGTAGCGAAAGAGTTCGCCACCACCCCAGTCTGAGCCTCGTGGAGATTTTAGGTGTTTTCGGACAATAAACACTCACACAGCCCGTTCTAGGAATCGAAACTGCAATCCTACGACCGCGAGTCCGCTGCCCTAAACACTGGGCCATTGCATCTCCACGTTAAGACCGATATACACGCTACAATTATATAATGCATTAACTCCATTCATCGATGCTCTTAATTTTAATTTAAGAATTACGCTTAATATGTATATACATAAATACAAAAAATGTTGTTTGTGTGCAGGTGTACTTGTGTGTGTGTGTGCGTGTGTGTGTGTGTGTGTGTGTGTGTGTGTGTGTGTGTGTGTGTGCGTGCGAATTTAATAATTGATGACATTATGATATCATTTTCTTATAATCAGATTTCAGTGAGTTAAGGGAAGTGTATGAAACATCAAAGTTTGAAGCAAATTATGCTTCTAACAGAACATTACGGAAACGCCAACAACTTTTATTCCGGGTTTACATATGCCTATGTAGGCTGTCTATTCAAAATTCTGGGGATAAAATATTATGATGCAACAAAGGAATCAAATATCGATAGACAAGTGTCATTCGATTTGGTGGCAGCATAGTTTTCTTCAAGACTGAGGGGGCATACATTTTGGGGCTTTTTAAACTAATATCTTGTGTTTCACATAAATCTAATTTTAAAACGAACAAAGAACGGTGAGGTAAATGTTGATATTAGGGAAGAACAATACATGTGCTTCTAAGATAATATGTTATGGAAATTAAAACAAAACTGGAAACTGAGATATCTTACACGTTGTCAGCAAAACGTGACGGGTATGAGAATACAACCCTTGTATTAATTGTTATCGAATGATATGGAATTAAATTTCAGCTATGCATTAAAGGTAATTACAGAAATGGGTCGAACAAGTGTCTTTGTCAGCTTTGTCAAGAATAGCACAGATAATGTAAACGAGAAAGCATATACAGGAACAGTTGCAGACGACAAATATAGCTGAGGGTCTGTACTGTATAATTTCTCAGCGAAATCAGCAGGACATGTATTCATTTGTGTGTTTCTTTCTTTTAGAATTTCTCTTCAAATTGTTCGTGTATTCTTTTCCCTCGTGTATCTCGAGTATTTGATCGATGATAGCAATTTAAATAATTATAAACGTAATCATTCCTTTCCTTGCTACGGAAACAAATATCGATTTAATAATATAATCAGCATTTTATACAATATATAATCCGATTCCGTATCTTTCAAATTAGAAAATAGCCAGATATCACAGCAGCTCTTTAATTTGATTATAGAAATAGATATAAAATGTGACAGCATAAAGACTAAAGGCAGTCAGATGTCTGCGTTTTGTTGCAGTTTTTACTCAGATCACTATATTTTATCAATGATTTTATTGGTGCTTTTATCCCTAAATTCCACCAAAAATTTACTTCAATAGAGCAGACATTGCTTCTACATCAGTAGAATTTGAGGTTTTTCTGGGCAGTAGCAATTTTACTACTATCAATGGAAATGCACGAATATATAAAAGAAATATGAGGTACTCTCATTTTTAAAAGAAAAACATGCTTGCGATGCTGATTAATGCACTACAGTTTAAGGGTTTGCAGAAATATTTGGTGTAACTTTTTCATGTGTATACTTATATAGTTATTTTAATTTGAATTTTTTTAAAGTTATTTTGTAACTAAATACTACGTTTACATCGGGTGGTAAATGGGAGTCCACATAGTTACCGGATGCTGATTGGATGATCACCATATTGGGCTAAATCTTCCAAGGAGTGACGCAAAACCTAAGTCCTACTTCGATTTCCTCGTGGTACTACTTGGATTTAAGCCAATAGGAGAGGGTGACTGTGGGTGTCTGACGCAGTATAACCAGACCGCTCCGAGTAGATGGGGCTCGATAGCCATGATTGGCAGCCTGGGTAGGAGAAGACTCGCCGATATATAATCCACAACCATATACGACTGAAAATTTTGTGTTTATAAAATCAATATTATTCGGTTTTCAGGGTTCCTAGAATCAGAAATAAACTGCAAACTATTTTAAGTTTGAGTTCAGGAGTACATTAGTCAAAACATTTTATCGCCTCGATAAAATTTGTCTCGATAAAATCTCGGTACACATTTGTCATCGTTCCTCCTTGCTGGATCACAGTAGATAAAACCCGGGTGTAAATGGTGGGGCCAATTCTGCACAGACTGCACTTCACCTTAAAACTCCATCGCGCAAGCCGAAGGACATGTCTACGTCCACGAATACGACCACGATCACAGCACTCCAAGCCTTGTAACGATGAGAAGGGGGCGAGAACGGCAGGTGGAAGATGTCGCTGGATGCCGCATCTCCCAACCTGCATGGTGGAGGTTCGGGACATTGGTCACCTGGAGACAACTTCAGTCGGCAGCAACTCGAACGACCAAGCAGCCTAAGGAGAGTACTAGTTGCTCCACATGGGGCCAAGAAAAGGTGACCTAAAGAAAGCTCGCCACCTACAAACCGCGGTCAACGGGCGTCTTCTTCAAGCATCTGAATACACAATTACAAAAAGGAAAGACAAAACACACCCTTCAAATGTTGCCAAGGTTTTCATGATCACATGTTAGAACATCAGAACCATTCTTGACTCAGGTGACAGAGGTCACCTAAAATGCTGATCCGCTCTCATTGCACGATATTGATATCGCAGCCCCTAGCGAAATCCGTCTCCCAAAGGAAGGCAGCTTGAAAGAACATGGTGCCGAATACACCCTATATTGGTCAGAAAAAACCAGAAAAACACTGTTGAGTTGTTCATTTTATAAGAAATTCCATTGCTTCAAAGCTGGAAACCCTACTAGCGGGTCATTCTGACCATATCATCCCCATGCATCTGCCTCTGAAATACAAGCAGTATGCCACAGTCTTCAGCGTTTACTCTACGACCTTCTAGGAAGACCCAGCAGACAAGGACAGGTTCTACTCAGACCTGTGCAGACTCCTCAGGGAAACCCCCTCGATGATAAGAGCATAATCCTAGAAGATTTCAATGCCAGAATTGGCTGAGATTCAGAAACATGGAAAGGAGTCCTCAGAAAGCAAGTGGTTGGGAATTGCAACGACAACAAACGACTCGTGCTAGAGTTTTGTACCGAACATCAACTCGTCCCCACCTATACCCTATTCCAGCAAAGAGGCAACCTGGCTGCATCCCTAACCAAAACACTAGTCCGTAAACGAGACCGGTCAGATGTCATGCACACCAGAATTATGCCTTGTGCAGAATGTCATACTGACCATCTCCTGGTCCGTTGCAAACTCAAACCTAAATTTCAAGACCAAACCATCAAGAAAGAAAGGACCGACCAACAACAAGGAACTCATAAAAACTAGCGGTCTGCTGTTAAACGAAGTGAAAATAAACTGCTAAGCATGATTACAGGCAAGGCTTGATAAATCCAGTTGCCCCTCAGATCCCTCTCCAGAAATCCTATGGCAACAACAGAAAACCGCCTTTGGAAGAGATCTCCTGAAATCCTCGCGTTTAGGAAGAAAAAGAACGAGGATTGGTTTAACTAAAACTAAGTACTGTTCAAGGAATTATTAAAGAAGTGGAGCTCTGCCCACCAATCACATCCGGTGCAATCCTCCTGTCCAGAGAAGAAAACGGCATATTACCAAGCCTACAGCTATCTGCAGCACAAACTCCGTGAAGTTGAAATTAGTGGTGACCCAATCTCGCACGGAGAACCCATCTGTGCGCTGATTCTGGGATTCTACGAAGATCTCAAGGATGCTTACAACCCTATACATCACGTAAGGAGTACCCTGCACAGCTCAGATCGCCGGGCGCTACTCACAGACACAGCATCGATACTGAACCGCTGTTCTGAATACGTTCGGGCCCTCTTCAATGCAAGCCAAGTTGTTCAAGAATATGCAATCCTCGACATCCAACAGCAACCAGTCAAAGTGGAACTAGAATCTCCAACCCTTGAAGAGACCACAGTTGCCATAGGCCGGCTGAGGAGCAGAAAGGCAGCAGGTGTCGATGGCATATCACCAGATATATGGAAGCATGGGGTCCTGTCGCACATACTAAACTCCATGAGCTCCTCGTTGTATGCTGGGAACAGAGCAAGCTGCCACAAGATCTCCATGATTGTATCATCATTACACTGTACAAAAACAAGGAGGAAGAGTCAGGTTGCTCAAGGTACCGGGGCATTACCCTGCTTTCCACCGCAAGAAAAGTTCTTGCAAGATTACTCCTTAACAGACTCGTTGTGTCCGTCGCTAAAAATCAACTTCCAGAAAGCCAAAGTGATCTCAGAGCCAACAGGAGCACAGCAGATATGGTTTTCGTTCTCAGGCAGCTCCAAAAAGAGTGCCGGTGGAAAAACAAACCACCTTATGTAACATTTGTTGATTTGACGAAAGAGTTCGACACTGTGAGTAGGAAAGATATGTGGCAGACCGTAATCCGACTTGGCTATCCCCCAAAATTCTTAACCGTGATCATCTACCTTCACGAGCACCAACAACAAGTCCACTTGAATGGTGACATATCAGATCCATTCCAAATCAACAACGGCATGAAACAGGGCTGTGTCATCGCACCTACACTCTCAGCATGATGCTCAAGCAGGCCACTGCAGGCCTCGATGCTGAAGAGGATGTCTACCTCAGGAACTGTCTGAATGGCAGTCTTTTGAACCTCCGGCGCCTACACGGCCCACACCAAGGCTCAGGAGCAACTAATCCAGGATTTCCTCTTTGCAGATGATGCTGCACTTGACTCACACACGGAAAGAGCCCTGCGGTGCATTACATCCTGCTTTGCAGAGTCCATCCAGGTCTTCGGGTTGAAAGTAAGCTTCAAAAGGACTGAAGGCCTACACCAAACAGGTCCTCGGAAAGAGTAAAACCTACCTCACATCACCGTTGCCAAACCAGAGCTGAAGTCGGCACAGCAGTTCACTTTCTTGGATGTACTATTTAATCAGACGCAAGTATCGACAAAACATGACAACAGATTTGCAAAAGCAAACAAAGCATTTGGCAGACTGTATAAGCGTGTGTGGAACAACAAGCATCTTAAGATCAGTACAAAAGTCAGCGTCTACAGGGCCGTCGTTCTAAGAATGCTTATATATGGCTCTGAGACTTGAATCCACTACTGCCGTCATCTCAGTCTCTTTGAACGTTTTCACCAATGCTGCCTTCGTACCATCCTCAACATTTACTAGAGCGACTACGTTACCAACACTGAGGTCTTTGATCGACCAAAGTTTACCAGCCTGAAAGCCATTTTACCTGAGACACGATTGCGTTGGAAAAGGAACGTTGACAGGGTGAAAGACCACCGCCTACCCAAGATCATCATGCACGGTGAGTATACCACTGGACACTGCAACAGTGGAGCACCAAGGAAGTGTTACAAGGACTGCAAGACACACGTCAGAGGCGAAAAAATAATGCAGACCCTGAACAATCATATTCCTGTCATCACTGCAATCGGATATGTCGATCCAACATCAGCCTTATCAGTTACAAACAAGCGTGCAGATGACGTGGACCTCAGCCTTCCTAATCTTCGTCAGCGAAGCGATGCCGTAAGGAAGGAAGGAATATTTGCATTAATACAATTATATACTATGACATTTGCATACGTTTCGTTTGATTCTCTAGTTAACCCTGTTGTCTCCAGGAGACTGCATATAAAAATTGAGGAAATATAGCAGTAATATAGCACCTTCATTAGTCGGGTATCTTATTTTGGGTTTTTGTTCGTATGTTATATTTCTGAGAGAGAATGACTTATGTGTTTGGTTATATGGCACACGGCTGTAAGTTGGAGAGGCCGATTCTCGACGTCATGTTGTATTCTTGAGCAAAAGACTTTATTTTACGTCACTCTCGTCCACTCTGTAGTGCTTGTATTTCAAAATACCATCCTGGTTACGTTCTGTTTCGCGTTGTATCTCCTTCAGTACTACGTTAAAGTCACGTGTGTCTGTGGAGTGTTCAGCCGCTTGCTCGCTAACTTCACGAGCAGGCCCATGTGTTCAACGGATTTACTGAAACCCTTGTAATCGTAACCGATCTTTCTTTCTAAATTTCTTTTAGTTCATCCGCCCAATTTGTAATTATAAAAATATAATTCTAGTATAAAATTTGATTGTGTATGAAGAAAAAGAGTATGTTTGCAACATATGCAATACAAAATATTTTCAAATCTCTACCGAACTGGAAATATGTGTTACTTTCAACCCTCAATATTTTTGATTCATAGCCATTAAAACACTATACATTATTCTATAAAAGGTATGACGAAATTATATGAATATATATTGAGTCTTTTTTCTGTCACTTGATGTAGTCAATCAGACGCAACAGTGATTGGGAAAGAGCTTAAAGTTCATGGTTCACCTGAGCCCCTACAGTCATATTGTAAGTCTGATACTTATTGTATTCGAAAGTGCAGACCGCATAGGGAGACGTCTGAATATCAGGAATATTTGCCAGACGGTCAGAGATTAAAACATAGAAACATAAATCTGGGTCTCTCTCTATATTTCTCTCTCTCTCTCTCACTCTCTCTCACACCAGGTGTCTATCTATTATATATGTATATATATATATATATATATATATATATATATATATATATATATATATATATATATATATATATATATATATATATATATATATATATATATATATATATATATATATAGCTACATACACGCACGTTCATAAAAACTCACACATATATAGACATACACGCATACACGCGTACACCGCACGCGCACACAATCCGGAACATACACATACATATGCATGTATGTAATGGGTAAATATTATTATAAGATCTGGTAATTAGTCATATATTAATATATTAATTAATATCGATTAATTATCAGGGGGCCAGCACATCTAAAGAATCAAAGAGATTCAGAAATATTATCTGCAATCTCAGGGGATCAAGGTACATTTTTAAAAAATAACGTCGACCACTAACGTGGACAATTAATGCGCTAGAAATAGATCACATCTTGTGTCTATTAAGACCTAAATTGTTCTCAACATGAAATATAGCAGCATACCAAAAACGTGAGCGGGCAAGACATTTAAAATCACCTAAAAAAATCATTATTAAACAGGAACCATGTTTCGGATTTAACAAATTCTTACCATTTGTCTATTCCTCATCAGCCTGATTTGTAATGTAGCAGCAATTATCAGAATCTTACACACAGTTTCCCACCGCCATGTGTGCGCGTGCATATGGTTCTGCTAATTACAGCTTAATGGTAAAATTCAAAAGTCTTCGTTTTGGCGCGCTAATTCCAGGAATATATCCGCAGAAAATATTTACTGCGTCGAATATATTCAGTATGAGAACATGAGTAATGGGTAAATATTATTATAAGATCTGGTAATTAGTCATATATTAATATATTAATTAATATCGATTAATTATCAGGGGGCCAGCACATTTAAAGAATCAAAGAGATTCAGAAATATTATCTGCAATCTCAGGGGATTAAGGTACATTTTAAAAAATAACGTCGACCACTAACGTGGACACGACGCAGTAAATATTTTCTGCGGATATATTCCTGGAATTAGCGCGCCAAAACGAAGACTTTTGAATTTTACCATTAAGCTGTAATTAGCAGAACCATATGCACGCGCACCCATGGCGGTGGGCAACTATGTGTAAGATTCTGATAATTGCTGCTACATTACAAATCAGGCTGATGAGGAATAGACAAATGGTAAGAATTTGTTAAATCCGAAACCTGGTTCCTGTTTAATAATGATTTTTTTAGGTGATTTTAAATGTCTTGCCCGCTCACGTTTTTGGTATGCTGCTATATTTCATGTTGAGAAATTTTAGGTCTTAATAGACACAAGATGTGATCTATTTCTAGCGCATTAATTGTCCACGTTAGTGGTCGACGTTATTTTTTAAAATGTACCTTAATCCCCTGAGATTGCAGATAATATTTCTGAATCTCTTTGATTCTTTAAATGTGCTGGCCCCCTGATAATTAATCGATATTAATTAATATATTAATATATGACTAATTACCAGATCTTATAATAGTATTTATGCATGTATGTATGTATGTATGCACGTATGTACCTATGTATGTATGTATGTATGCATGCATGTATGTATGCACACACAGTTTTCGGGCTTAATCTGAAAGTTTGCATGAAAAGGAAAATATAATATAATATCCCATGCAAAATATTTGAAAATTGAAAACAGTAACACAAACTACGTTATGTCTGGAACATAACAGTTAACTCAAAGCAGCCACCCGCAGCTTCCACCGTGGCCTGAAGATGGTACCGCCACCCTGCGCATGCATCCATCACTGTGTCACTCGAAGGACAACCTCTTGATATTGGCCACCAGCTAAGCAGTCGGTACCCATCTTAAACCCACAACCAGATAGAATAAGAGGCCAGAAATTCTCCGGCAACGTCATCTGACTCTTTCTTGAGTTATGGCGAAGAGATGAATCTTGTTGCCACACAAGTTTTCCAGCAACAACCCTTTCCAGTCAAAAATTGAACCCAAACTCCAGCAGCTTTATATAGCATGCTGAACTGAGCCTAAGGCCCTGTTTATTGACTTGGAGATGAATTTCCTGCGTTTTGACGCAGCCAGGATGTCTCTGTGTCCTTTCTGCTAGCAACGGCTTCGTTTTATTCGTTGCAAGTAGTTTTTGTCTGGGTGCGAGCAGCATGCTCAAAGCTTCCCCCCTCTCTAAAGCTTCTTCCACAGTTATCCAGTCCACGTTTTACAATCTTTACAGTATCGACAGGGCATTGATCAGCACGTATGTTGTCGCCATTTTCATACCTGGCATGAATTATCATGATACAGGTAACGCTTTTCCAATATTCACACAGCTTTTAGTCCACCATGTCATTAACATATTTCTCAACTACAACTGTAATCTTTAGCTCCTACAACGTCCTTAACAGTTTACCAATACATCAAGCAGTTTTTTAAAGAAGACAAAACCCACAAATATAACCCGAAAGCCCTACATAGATATATAAATTCATGTACAGACAAGCACACACACATATACATATACATGTTCATGCATACATATATACATTTATATATATATATATATATATATATGTATGCTTATTACAATTAAAAGGGTAAAGGTTTATCAATTTATTTATTTATTAATAAATTAACAATTAATATTTTTTTACCAAGCCCTTCGGTATGTAAACACCATTATCGGTGGAGAACTCATTTAAAAGTTCTTATACATTTATAAACATAATTAAGGGATCAGCAAAACAGTTGCTTCACCACATACCGAAGTTCAGAAATAGCAGCCAAAATGCTGAAACTCCAACAGATAGCATTACTTGTAACTCACAAATGCAAAACAAGAAGAAAGAACAATGAAAACTAACCATTCGAAGTTAATCATAGACGCGTTTCTGGCTTAGGAGCGATAACACTCCATTTCCTCTTCAGTATGATATTCTCGTTGTAGATTCGACGGTGCTAGCAACTGTGCATGCATGACAGAGTGAACATCATGCATCGACATATATATATATATATATATATATATGTATGTATGTATGTATGTATATGTGTCTGTGTGTGTAATATAAATAATATATATATATATATGTATATATATATGTATATATATATATATATATATGTATATGTATATGTATATATATATATATGTATATATATATGTAAATATATATATATGTATATATATATATATATATATATATATATATATATATATATATATATATATATATATATATATATATATATATATATATATATATATATATATATATATATATATATATATATATATATATATATATATATATATAGTGGAGGCGCGTGACTTAGTGGTTAGGGTGTCAGCACCATGATCGTAAGATTGTGATTTCGATTCCTGGGCCGGGTGACGGGTTGTGTTCGTGAGCAAAACGCTTCATTACACGTTGCTCCAGCTGCTAAGCTGGCAAAAATGAGTAACTCTGTGATGGATTGGCGTCCCGTCCAGCTGGGGAACACATACGCCATAGAAACTGGGAAACCGGGCCCATGAGCCACACTAGGCTTTAAAAGAGCACATTTATTTTTATTATTATTATTGTATATATATATATATATATGTGTGTGTGTGTGTGTGTGTGTGTGTGTGTGTGTGTGTGTGTGAGCACAGGACGTCACGAAACACCAAAAATACAAAGCACGAGTACATGGAGCATGAACTATTTTTTCGAACAACGAAAGACACATATGGAAAACAAAATAAACAACATAAAGACCGACCTTTTATCAGTTGTTGGCTGTTTTTCTAGTCTCGTATTTCGAGCATTTAACAACGTTTGAGTATTTTATAATTCTATGCAAACATATGCTACTACTATGATTTGCTGCATTTCCAATGTTTCATAAGAAAGTATAGAGATAAACAAGTGATGAATCTTATTTAATTTACGAGTTGACATTTGTTTCATTATGCAAATGAAATTATAGTGTATTTGCTTTGACAAACCCCAAAGGAGAATTTGAACACATCATATCAAGATAATGAGACGTTCATAGGTAATAAACTATCAATACTCTAAACACATGAGACATAAATCACACGATATTACCTAGGTATTTGAAGTGAATTTATGTAAATGAACTATCGACACATATTTCATTAGATCGAATACTATTCTATAAAGTTGTATAAGTATTATGTGAATATTGTGAAAATACCTTAAAACAGATATATTAATACAGCCTGTACACTCATTCTCTCCTTTGTCTCGTGAGGTTAAACATCTTGTAATGAAAATACAAAGAAATACAAGAACGTTGTAAGAACGGAAATGAGGAAACTGAACAGAAGTAGAAAGCATGAAGGAGACATAAACGCAAAGACGAGCTAGGCAATATAAAGTCAAATAGAATATACATTTACATAATCATGTTTCCATATACGAATAGAAATTAGGTACACCTTTATACACATAGACATGTATAAGAATATATTTACATGTTTGTGCGCGTGAACATGTGCATACATACATACATGTGTATATATGTATGTATGTATGTATGTATGTATGCACACACAGTTTTCGGGCTTAATCTGAAAGTTTGCAACAAAAGGAAAGTAAAAGATAATATCCCATGCAAAATATTTAAAAATTGAAAACAGGAACACAAACTACATTATGTCTGGAACATAACAGTTAACTCAAAGTAGCCACCCTCAGCTTCCACCATGGCCTGAAGATGGATCCGCCACCCTGCGCATGCAACCATCACTGTGTCACTCGAAGGATCTTCGGACAACTTCTTGATATTGGCCACCAGCTAAGCAGACGGTATCCATCTCAACCCCACCACCAGGGGAGAATAGGAGGCCAGAAACTCTCCGGCAACGTCTTCTGACTCTTTCGTGAGTTATGGCGAGGAGATGAATCTTCCTGCCACACACGTTTTCCAGCAACAACCCTTTCCAGTCAAAAATTGAACACAATTTCCAGCAGCTTTATATAGCATGCTGAACTGGATATCATATTTCAAGTTTACTTTAGCCTGACGTTATTTATGACCCACCACTAGTCTTGGCCGACACAGCATCATGTATGTCTGTCATCTATGAACTCACCCTTTTAGATCTCTTTATCTCTTTATCTATCTTTATTTCTCTTTATTTCTCTTTTCTACTTTTAAGTTTATTTTTATCCCTCTTCTTTTTACCTCTGTTATTTTATTTCTTTACTTTTATGTTTACCATCCTTCTCCAGCCCTTCTAAATAGTTTATATATATCTTACTTTAGTATTCGGATTTTTTCTTATTCTTTCTTATATTACACCCCTCCCCGATTTGACTTCTATTATTTTTGCATTAATATTTGTGTATTTTTTATATTGTTTTCTTCGTATTTTATATTGTTTTAACCTCCAGCTTCTGCCTTTTTTGAACCCTCTCCTTCTAGCTCATATAAGCTACTTATGTTTATTTAGCATTCACTCTGCACTGAATTGTTGCACAGTATGGACAGATTTCGGAATACCGATGAACTTTTTTTATGTAAATGTATCAACTTAAAGGATAAAGATATTACAATATATATTACAATGGATATCACATTGGACAATACCAAGTGGACTCCCACTTTTTATCTCTCATGTTTCCCTCTCTTTTACTTTTTTCTTGGTGACTTCTTCTTTGTGATATAATACTTGGGAAAGAATATATTCGCGGCTGAAGATAGCTTTATACCATACTGTCTATCAATTATATACCAATATAATGAGGCAACGACTATAAAGCTTGAAACACGTCTACCGCGGAATCCTTTGTGTTCTGTTTTTGTTTTTACGTTTTTAATTTACATGTGTATAGATAGATAGATAGATAGATAGATAGATAGATAGATAGATAGATAGATATACATATACAGACATAAATATATTCATATATATATATATATATATATATATATATATATATATATATATATATATATATATATATGAGGAGAGAGGAAAAGAGAGGGTGAAAGAGAGGGTTTTGCCTTTAGAACTAAATATATCCATGAAGCAGTTCTCTAAACTGCTATCTGTGAAAATAACCTAATTGCTTTCAAGAAAACTCACAGAAAGTGATAAGGTAAATTGGCTGGTCATTAATAACAGTTATTTCCAATAAGCACTTTCGACATGAGAGAACTTATATAAATTAGACTATAATTTGTGCTCATACGTGCGTGTGTATCTGCGTATGTGTTTGTGTGTATTTGTACACACAAGTTTGTGTATCTGATATTTATGTGCATATCATGGATTAATTAGAGACATTAATAAGGTGAATGAAAAACACCCTGTTATCACATGTCATGAAATAACATAGACTGTGATTTTATCGTTACTTAGTAATGAACAGTAATACATAAATACTTAATACTATATACTTCCTACACCTACTTCCAAATCGATGTTTACTATTTGTCTTTTGTTGTATATTTTGTTCTAAGTCACAGAAAGAGACTACAAAAACTTAATAGATGTGTCTAAGTGGCCGTGATTAATAGAGATAATACCGGCTTTTAGGGTTTTGCTTTTAGTCATTGGATTTAAGAGCAGGAATAAAACAATTAGTCTCCGCCAAATAGAATGTCTAGCAAATATGAATGTCTAGCAAATATGAATGTCTAGCAAATATGGATGTCTAACAGATATGAATGTCTAGCAAGTGAGACGCAAATCTAAGAATTATTTTTAGCGCTCCACCGACTCTGACAATCCACCGAGTTTTATTCTGATTAAGTATTTTGATTACACATATTTTATGGGAGGTACGTAATGATTATTTGGCTTCCTGGATTACAGATAGAAACGGTGGGGCAGTGAATGCAAAATGCTGATTACTGAAAAACCTGGTACTCATTCGGGGGAATGTTACAATTTTAGATTTTTTCTTTATACTGGAATAATAACCAATGTCAGTATTTTGAAACTTTGGTTAAAGTAATTTGTGTCTTCAGACCTAATCCTACAGAATAAAGTATGAAGCGTCAATATGCGTACATTTTAGAAGTAGAGCATATGACAATGTCAGTTTTCTACATAGTATTTGTAAATCCTCGAAGCACTAAATGAGAGGACAATAAACATGATACTAGTTCAGATATGTCTCAGAGATATTTGAACACATAAAAATGCTTTTAAATGCAGATTATCATAGTGAAATATTGATGAAGACACAATCTGTTAAAATCACCATGATCAGTTGAGAGCGCCCCCTGTTGGATTGGTTGACACATGTATTTCGAAGTAATTATTTTCTCGTCAGCACCTGATACGAAAGAGAGGCAACTCTAAACTGTGTAAGGAACTAGGTTTCTTTTGTAAAAGAAAACGAAACAATATTCTAGACTGATGGCGTGTTTGGCAGGTTATTCTAAATTTATCAGCAGATGCGCTAAGTAATCACTGAGAGAAAAATAAACTTTCTATAAAGTGAGAAGTCTTTTCCCTGGTGTAAATATATCTCAAACACACTTCAAGTTTTATCACGTTTATAGTACCTGCATTTAGAAAATGTTTGCTTTACAGTGCGATTTATGACACTGTCTTTTCCAAATGCCAGGGGTGATCATGATACTTCTGTGTTTATACTAAGTTTAGACTATTTTGTAAAATATTCTATTGAATTACTTGGTCATAAAGATAAACATATGTGTGTATGTGTGTATATGTGTGTTTACGCATGTATGCATATGTGCGTAGATGTGTGCTTATATATGTGTTTTAGTTTACATGGAATTTTGCAGCATTAAAAAAAGCAAGTGTTAAAAAAGCATAGTTATGAATATTTGAGGTTAAGTATATTAATCGAAATTATTGAAATTATAACAATTGATTATTCCGTCCTAAGAATTCATGCCGTCTAGTGGTGTGCTTTCAGATATATTGTCGATAACCTGAGTTTCTCTCCCGAGACAGTTCTTGGAATGAAGGTCATTCGGCGTTTCAGTGTGCATGAAAATGTTAAATATAATTTCTACACATTGATAAGAATACCTAAAAGAATTAATAATGTGAGTAGATAATTCAAACAGTTTTACGTATTTGCGAAATTTCTTGTGAGAAATATATGATTTATATTTATCTCCTCTTATTAA